>NW_026732383.1:2500-47500 GCF_028476545.2 Physella acuta | reverse complement strand
ATGGCGTGACACTTTAAACATACTAGCGTGACACGCTAAACATAATGGCGTGACACTTTAAACATACTAGCGTGACACTTTAAACATACTAGCTTGACACTCTAAACATACTAGAGTGATACTCTGATAAAAATGCGTAATCTATGACATTTAAAATGGTTAGATAGCCTAAAGTAGTTGACATTTTGACGTATTGACGTATCCATGGGGATGGAAGGGGTCAGATGTCACAGGGACCCCCAAAAGTGCCGCGCTCCGGCTGCTTGTAATGCTTTAATCATAAAACTTGAGACAGCCGTAAAAAGCAAATTTACGTTCTTGAAACCGTCATAAAACTTGTTTGAATGCTAATATAAAACTGTAAACCTTTTTTCACATTTGCACAATATAACAATCATAATTTCATAATGCGATAGATGTAGGGGTGGAAGGGGGGGGGTATTTATAACCCAAGGGAGGGTTGCCTAGAAAGAATAAACTTCTTTTCTTTACGTTTACTAACTCTAACACTAGCACCTATACAAACACATTCAATGTAAACAGGAGTTTTCGGAGTGGAAGAGGTTTTTTTTTAATTGAAATGTCCTGCAAATTGATCGTCGGGTTTCTAAATGTCCACTAGTCCAGTGTGAACTTGCTACCCAGCGTAAACATTGTGACAGGTAACTTAAAGGGAAGTAAATCCAAAAATGCCTTTAAAAATATAATATATTTGATGAGCTCCCTTGGTTTTTCGCACTACTCACATCTACAAAAGAAAAATGTTATATTATACATTCTGACACTAACCTATATATTCTTATGATAAATTAGTCATATTATCTTCTTCTTCGCCCTTTTAAAACTCCAAGTGAAAAATATATCATTTACAACATCCTTCCATACTAGGTATGGAAAAAATGTCTTTTTTTTATCTTTTGCTATTCTTCCATAGATTTTAGAACCCCTTCAAATAATTTACATATCTTTTTCACTCTTCTGATGCCAGATGCTCCGTGTCTTCCACACATTCATTAATTTTGTTGGTTCCATAATTTGTCTTGTCTGCGAATAATAATGGCCAGTTTACTCAACATGTGTCCTATCCTTCTCCACATTTTTTTTCTAAATTTCGTGCTGAATTAGATTAGTTCAGAGGCGTAGCGACCCTTCTCGGCGCCCGGGGACAAACTTTCAATTTGGCCCCCTATATATTTTTTATATTTATAAAACTGCAGCTAAAAGGAGCTTTTAATTTTCTTTCAACCCATTTTAGCGTCCCCTAGGGTCGGCGCCCGGGGACATATGTACCCCCGCCCCCCTCGCTACGCCTCTGGATTAGTTATGTTTTTTAATTGTTATTTTAAGTACTGTATCAAACCCGTTTTTATGTAATATTCTCATTAGACAGCTATATATAAAAGCTTGAGGGTTGTTCCAGTCCACGTTTGATGATCGCTAGCTTTCAGCGGATGCAGATATATAAATGAAAATATATTTATTCGCCACACCCCGGGCAGCGCTTGGTATATGCTGCTAGTGACAAATAAATCGCGTTTCAAACTTTGCGTCCAATTGTTCAATTAAAATAGGGTTTATTTGTTTCTTTCACCATGCTATGTTATTATGTCATAGGTTTATGTAGATAAAAGTCGCTTTTACAAAGAATGAAAGAATGGTTGAATTGCAAGGGGGATAACTGTTGTCACTTTTGAACTGTCTTTCAGAAATTATGGAACGTAGATTAAAAAAAAAAAACAAATACGAAAATTCTTCATATTTAAAAAAAATAGCAATCTTGCTTTCTTTTTTAACAGAAACATTTGTCGCTAATGCAGTGGCGTAGCCAGGATCGTCTCAAGGGGGGGGTGGTTCCAATTTTTACCCGGGGAAAAACTTTCGATTTGCACCCCCCCCCCCCCCTCAAACTTTCGATTTGCACCCCCCCCCCCTCAAACTTTCGATTTGCACCCCCCCCCCCCCTCAAACTTTCGATTTGCACCCCCCCCCTCAAACTTTCGATTTGCACACACCCCTCATACTTTTTCTATATACCGAGGGGTCTATGGGGGGGGGGGTTATGACCCCCCCTGCCTACGCCACTGCGCTAATGCATGTAAGATATTTCACGATGGTTTTATTAAAGATAGTAAGTTTGTTTATCACCTGTATTTCTTAATTTTCAGTACATTTAAAAGCTTATTGTACACTTTTTTAAAAAATAATTGTTTTATTTTATACTTTTTAAAGCTTTGTTCTTAATGAAGTCGACACCACATGCGACAAAAAACATTGCTTTAAAACCGGATCAGTGGCTTGCGATTTTCTAAGACATCCGCCCCTTTTTAGTCCATGGTCGACTCATACACAAGACAACAAGGACCCGTAACTAAACAGTTCACCGTTGTCAATTTGTTTATCGAGCGACCCTGGTACTTAATCTTGTTATCTCCCCTTTTAACACTGAATTGAGTAATATTTTAACTGGATTTTAATGACTTATCTACCGTTAAATTAGATTAAAAATGAGATATTCTTGCATTGTCATTTGAATTATTGTATCTGAAAGGCATGGATGTCATTGCTTCATCAGATGTGAGTCAGAATTGAGTTACCATATTTGCCACAAACCCACAAAATGTAAACAAACTACCAGACATTTTGAACGAAATTAAGCTTATAAAAAGAAACACAAGTACGTTAGTTAATTGTTTTTAATTTCTAAGTTATCTGTATTACATCAATTCTTGTTCTGATTCCTTGTTATTTACCAAAATATAGGCTATCTTTTCTTTTTTTCTTGTTTTACCCATTTTATCCTTGATTATGTCCCATTATTTCCCCTCCCGTTGAAATCCGTTGATCAACACAAGTTACTACTCTGAATACATCCAAACAACTATCTTCTATCCTAAATCGACAATTGTTGTATTATCCCTTTATCGGCTTTATAGCAGGCTTTGGCGCAGCAATTGGCTTAGCAGGCGCCGGATTTCCAGCCGGTTTAAGAGCCGGAAAAGAAGGCGCCTGATTTCCAAGGGGTTTAGCAGCCGAAAAAGAAGGCGCCGCATGTCCCAAAGGCTGAAGAACCGCTGGTTTGAACACTGAGTTAGCAGGCGCCGCATTTCCCAACGGCTGAAGAACCGCTGGTTTGAACACTGAGTTAGCAGGCGCCGTGTTTCCGGCCGGCTTCGCTGGCGCCGCATTGCCCAACGGCTGAGCAGCCGCTGGTTTTATCGCTTGATTAGCAGGCGCCGTGTTTCCGGCCGGCTTAGCTGGCGCCGGGTTTCCGGCCGGCTTAACAGATGCCGGGTTTCCGGCCGGTTGTTTCAGACTTGCGATGACACTCCCGGCTCCCTGTAGAACGCTCCCAACGTTAGCTGCTGCGTTGACCATGCCAAGGATTTGCGTGGTGTCGAAGCCAGTTTCGCCTTGGCAGATGATCTGCGGGTTGCAGCACGCTGGGTACTGGGCATTTGGGTCAGGGTTTTGGTAGCACTTGGTCTGGTCAAAAGGCGGGTACACGCAGCTAGAAAAAAAAAAGAAAATGAGTGTAAAAACAAGTCGTTATTTGAACGTGTTTTTTACAAGTATAAGAAAATTAAAATATGTTTTTCTTTAGATAGAATCGTGAAAGTGCTGTTAGCGCAAATAATTGTAGGACATTCACAGAAATGGTAACGGTGTGGCCAAAGCGGTAGAGCGTTAAGCTGCTAACGTCCCTGAGTCTACCCAGCTCTGGTGGGTACCTAACTCAGGTTAAGAAAAGTAAAGGCGGCTGACACAGTGCTGACCATACCTTTCCTTTATGTCCCGAGATAAAGAAACATGAACTCTACTTCATCTGCCAAATGGAACGCTAGGTCTAAGGAGAATTCTTTACTTTTACTTTCACAGAAAGAGTAAAGGAGGTGTAGGTAAAGAAAGCATAATGACTTGTAAACAAAGTAGAAAAACGGGTAAACAAAGTAGTAGGACAGGTAAATAAAGTAACAGTTTCGGCAGAACAGGTAAACACGGTATGAAAAGATCAATTAAAAAGAATTGCTCTATCATAAAAGTTGTCTCACTTTGCACACGTTTGTGGTGGTGGCGTGTTGCTCTCTGTGCACGTCGGGTCTGTACACGGCGCTGCAGCGGTAACTGTAAGAGACGGCATTACATCAGACCTTACATCGGTATGTACAATATTGCATAGGACTTTACACCAATCTGTACAACATTACATAATAGCTTACACCGGTATGTACAATATTGCATAGGACTTTACACCAATCTGTACAACATTACATAATAGCTTACACCGGTATGTACAATATTGCATAGGACTTTACACCAATCTGTACAACATTACATCAGACCTTACACCGGTATGTACAATATTGCATAGGACTTTACACCAATCTGTACAACATTACATCAGACCTTACATCGGTATGTACAATATTGCATAGGACTTTACACCAATCTGTACAACATTACATAATAGCTTACACCGGTATGTACAATATTGCATAGGACTTTACACCAATCTGTACAACATTACATAAGAGCTCACACCGGTATGTAAAACATTGCATAGGACTTTAAACCAGTATGTACAACATTACATAAACCGTAATATATATATATATACATATATATATATATATATATATATATATATATATATATATATATATATATATATATATATATATATATATATATATATATTAACACTTTACACCAATATGTACAACATTACACAAGTTTTACTTACACCAATATGTAGAACTAGCCGTTCCGGCCAGGCATTGCACTGGCCGTTGAGAAAAACTTACCTGTAAAGGGCCGTGACATGTTTGCTGATTAAGGTTGATTATAATTTGATGTACAGATAACTTAAACGCCATTAATAATATTAAAAGGTTTGAATATTTATTTTTTCATACTGTGTTGTATATTTGCAATAAACTTTATATTATGTATATTATTAACTGATATCTTGTTGCACGCTGTCTTTATTTTCTCTAATGTGGGTCAGGTACCCCTCAGCGCTAAGTGAACTTGAAGCCTGATTTGAACTCGAGACTTAGCAGTCGTATGCTCTACCAGTCGACCATGCCGTCCCATCGATTAAAATCAGTAAACAATATTTAATTGTGGTCCAAAACTGACGTCACGATTTTTAGTCGAATATTTGCAGACCGCAAGAGATGGCAAGTAGGATTTTTAATAAAAGAAATAATTCTGACATCGCAACGTTTTAAAAATATCAGCTACTTGGGTCATCTCAACACCAAAATCTTTAAGTATCTTTTGACCAAATAGATAACCCTCGGCCATTATTTGTAGTTTTTGGACAAAGTTTAGTAAGTAGTATTTAAAAAGTAATAATAAATTGTAAAAAATATTGTATTAATTATTATGTTTGTATACGAGTTAAATTTTGTTTTAAATAAGCCTATAAAAATACATCTTGAAGAATTGGATGTACTGTTTATTGATAGAAATTTAAAAAAAAAAAAGGAAAAATCAACAAAAGGATAAACGAACAGACGAACGGACGAATGGGCTGACAGACATACACAGGTTCATGATAGACAAAAACCAATTGACTGAAAGTTGACTGACATAAGTCAAGTAGAAATAGTGATGTTACATTTGACTGACATATTTCAAGTAAAATTGTGGTGTGATAACTGAAAAGTTAAGTAAAAATAGTGATGTGATATTGACTGACTCAAGTCAAGTAAAATAGTAACAGATGACTGACACAAGTCAAGTGATGATGGTTACCTTGTTCCTGACCTGACACAGTCAACAAAAAGCCTGACATGACAGCCAGCATGACAGCACATCTTGTCATGACAGCTATCATGAAAGCACGTCCCATTCTCCAAGTTAGCTGTCTGATGTATGTTAATGTTATTCTCTCACACAAGAGCACCACTGAAGTGTTGGCGACGTTCTAGAGTGCGTGCGTTGTATCAAATGATTGCTAGCATGCTGATGATACAGTACGTGATACTCTGTCGAGATTACAATATGCTTGGTATTGCGACATTTTAATTATAGGGGTAATCAGAGGCGTAGCGAGGGGGTGCGGAACGCACCGGGTGACACCATTTAGGGGGGTGAAACCAAGGCAAAAAATAGCAAAATATATAGAAAAAAATGATAATTCCACTTAATTAAGTGATTAGTTCGAGTGTTAAATAGTCTTTTAAGAGGGTGCAAATAAAAAAAAATGAAAGTTTGTCCCCTGGAAGGTTTGCTACGCCTCTGGGGGGTGCCGCACCGGGTGACACCCGACCTCGCAACGCCACTGGGGGTTATCAATAAATAAGTTACACTGTGTGACACGAGGAAAGGAAAGAGGACGGTTGGGGAGGGGTGGGGGATAAGAAAACGTGACGCCACAAAAATATCGGCTAAGTTTTGAGTACAAAGTACTATGAGCCCTTTATGAAGTGGGGTTTCAGAATATCTATCACAGAGTTCCTGTACAGCAAATCAAAAAGTGAAAGTGAAACTTCGGGTTATAAATTAGGTTTAATGATAAATACAAATGCTATAACATTGATTCTAAAAATATTAACTTTCTGAATTATTTTCAGGCTTTGTTTTACGGCCGCTTTAATGGCATAATCTAAAATATAAAAAAAGCACAAATAAACCGGGAGTGATCTCCCCTAAACTTTCTCGAATATTCTTATCCTAATTTATAAAAGGCCATGTGCGCTCTTCTCTCTCTCTCTCTCTCTCTCTGTCTGTCCGCAAAATATTTTCGCCGGACATCACGTCAGAAACGGCAGCGATATATGCAGAACTTTATACGGACTTTTGTTGAAAATAATATGTTAGATGTTTTAAATGTATAACCACAATTTTAGTTAAAGAAGAAAAATAAAAATTAAAGGCGTATTCGAATGTAGAGAAACAGTATTATTTATGCAACCGGAAAAGCATTAATATATGTGAAAAAGAACGCATAAAACTGTGACGTCACTATTGCTTATACATTAACTAATGACGTCATCTGCCGTGTTTAGAATGAAAAGAAATGAACTATTTCATTCAAATTTGATTTAGATCTACGTACACTATGAAATGTATACAATACAATTTTTCCGGCCTAAACTCATAAAATTTATTTTATGTATTTGGATTCTAGATCTAGAGATTCTAGATCTAGACTAAATCTAAATCTACGCAATAACTAGATCTAGACGTAGACGCTAAGATCTAGATTTAGACTCTAACTTCTCTAAAATCAATTCCAAAAATAAATTTCTATATTAGGACTAAACTATTTCAAGACTTATTTATTTTATACAAAATCTTTGTTTGGAACTGGCTAATTTGGGATAAAAAATTAATTTGAAAGAATAGGCATATTCGCGTAAGTTAAGATTATAAAATACGTGTTTCATTCACCGTATTTTATAAGGT
Organism: Physella acuta; assembly: GCF_028476545.2. Taxonomy (NCBI): domain Eukaryota; kingdom Metazoa; phylum Mollusca; class Gastropoda; family Physidae; genus Physella; species Physella acuta. The sequence goes on along the minus strand of NW_026732383.1, from coordinate 40,084 downwards.
GCCTAAATAGCGGAGATGTTAGTGTACATTAAACCACGCAGGTGGTGCGGGTTCGAGACACAGCAAGTCAACTTGGTTAATGTATTCTTTTTTATTATGCTCGGGCTAAACTTTAAAAAAAAAATTCTTTGTCGGGTGTCCGATAGGGCACTTCCCGGCGCCGCAGGCGCTTCAAATTTGGCATGATCTTGCCTTGGTGCGACATAACACGGGGGCCGGTTGGCCGAAAAGTCTACGATGTGGGGGTCAAAACTGACCTCTACTGACCGGTACCTTATATGAGCTATAAATCGAAAAAAAATGTCCACGGAGGAACCTCTTCATAACTCTTGAGGTCGTAGACCGACCTTCGGGCGAATTAATTAAGCATTCAAATTCTCAATGTTTTCGAAAGCCTAAGCGAAGCTGGGCAGCATGCCTAGTATAAAATAACAGGGGATGGGAACTCGGGCTATAGACATGATTTTTAATCCATTTTAAATACTTAAAGTTTTAAAAATAGAATAAAATCTCGTAGACAAATTAATTGCACACCAAGTGAACGCCAAATAAAAAAGCGCATAATGGTGCGCAATATTATTAGTACTTTTAAAATTTACATTAGTTTTTTGAGAAATCGGAAGTAGCGTAAAGTACTACTTCCAGTCAACGGAAATGACTCAAAATTTAATAGAAGGTAGAGAATTAGATCTTTTACTTACATGTGAAATTTCATTTATCTATCTGAAATAGTACTCAAGTTATAGGCTTTTGAAAAATTCAAAGTAGGAAAAGTACCACTTCCGGTTATCGGAAATCGCTCAAAAGTTGATACGGATCTACGATTTTGATAAAATACTTATATATGAAATTTCATCAACCTAGCTGTAACGGTACTCAAGTTATCGTGTTTACACACGGACAGACAGACACACAGACACACAGACACACAGACACACAGACAGACACACAGACATACGGACAAGATTGCAAAATTATGTTTTTCCGTATCAGTGAGGTGTGAAACGTCGAGATTTGTAAAAATCTCGATTTTTTTTTTGCACGATTACAAGACTTTCTCTATACTTCGTATATACGAGAAAGTAAAAAAAAAAAAATGTTTTTTATTGACTACAACAATAAGGATCGTCCCAACTCGTTGAACTAGGGAGCCTCCATTTTTACTTTCTCGTTTATACGAAGTATAGAGAAAGTCTTGTAATCATGCAAAAAAGGTGGAGATTTTTACAAATCTCGACGTTTTACACCTCACTGATACGTAAAAACATAATTTTGCAATCGTCCGTATGTCTGTGTGTCTGTCTGTGTGTAAACACGATAACTTGAGTACCGTTACAGCTAGGTTGATAAAATTTTATATATAAGTATTTTATCAAAATCTTAGATCTTGATCAACTTTTGAGCGATTTCCGATAACCGGAAGTGGTACTTTTTCTACATTAAATTTTTAGAAGCCTATTACTTGAGTACTATTTCAGATAGATAAATGAAGTTTCACATGTGAGTAAAAGATCTAATTCTCTACCTTCTGTCAAATTTTGAGTAATTTCCGTTGGCCGGAAGTACTAATTTGCGCTATTTCCGATTTCTCAAAAATCGCATGTAAATTTATAAAGTACTAATAATATTGCGCACTATTATGCACATTTTGTTTTGGCGTTCGCTTGGTGCGCAATTCTTTTTTTCTATGAGATTCTATTCTATTTTTAAAAGTTTAAGTAATTAAAAATCATGTCTATATTCCAAGTTATATAAGAATATTCGAGAAAGTTTAGGGGAGATCACTCCCGGTCTATTTATAAATACAACAGGTTTTCAGTGGCGTAGCGAGATCGGGATGTCATCCGGTGCGGCACTTAATGGTGTCACCCAACCAGAGGCGTAGCGACTCTTCCGTGGACAAACTGTAAATTTTCTATTTGCACCCCCTCCCCCCCCCCCGACAAACTTTTGATTTGCACCCCCCCCCACTCAAATTTTTGTCTATATATTTTACTTTTTTTTGCCTTGGTGTCACCCCCCTAAATGGTGTCACTCGGTGCGGTACGCGCCCCCCGCCCCCCCCCCCCCCCTCGCTACGCCTCTGCAGGTTTTAAGTGTTGACTGTGACTGAGATACAGTTTGTAACATGTGCTTGAAGTTCGCAATGGTGTAACTTTGAAATACAAATAAATAAATAAACGAATAAATAAATAAATAAATAAATAACACATTTTTTTCTTTTTTTATCATGTAGCAATGGGTTTCAATACGAGATAATTAATTTCTGGGATATTTGTGATACTGTTTATTTAATAAACCATTTGGTTTAGAAGAAGAATGTTGAAGGATAAAGTCAGACGCTAGGCTCTATGCCACCAGTATGCGTGGCTTAAAGGAAAATGTTATTAGTGTAGCCGTAATGATACCAGTGATTCATATTGTATTTTGAAATGTCTATGTTGCACGTTTAAACGTGCATTCATGTCACGCGCACTCACAAGCCTCGTCATTGCATTTCATTTAAGTGGAGTTCAATTTAAATATACCTGGATGAGTGTTTGGGGCCGGCCCGCCGGTTACAGGATTGGTAAACCCCGAAGGTTTAGGGTGGGGTAGGGTTACCAGCCCTACTGGGGTAAGGTTAGCAGCCCTACTGGGGTGGGGCCAGCAGCCCTACTGGGGTGGGGTTAGCAGGCCCTACTGGGGTGGGGTTAGCAGCCCTACTGGGGTAAGGTTACCAGCCCTACTGGGGTAGGGTTAGACGCCCTACTGGGTTAGGTTTAGCAGCCCTACTGGGGTGGGTTTAGCAGCCCTACTGGGGTGGGGTTAGCAGCTTTACTGGGTTATGGTTACCAGCCCTACTGGGGTAGGGTTAGACGCCCTACTGGGTTAGGTTTAGCAGCCCTACTGGGTTAGGTTTAGCAGCCCTACTGGGGTGGGTTTACCAGCCCTACTGGGGTGGGTTTAGCGGGCCCTACTGGGTTAGTGTTAGCAGCCCTACTGGGGTTGGGTTAGCAGCCCTACTGGGTTAGGTATATTAGCCCTACTGCGTTAGGTTTAACAGCTCTACTGGGTTAGGTTTAGCAGCCCTACTAGGTTAGGTTTAGCAGCCCTACTGGGGTGGGGTTACCAGCCCTACTGGGGTGGGGTTAGCAGCCCTACTGGGTTAGGTTTAGCAGCCCTACTGGGTTAGGTTTAGCAGCCCTACTGGGTTAGGGTTAACACTTGACCTTCCACGACTGAAGCAGGAGTGGTTGTAGCATGTCTGTTGACGCAGGTGAATTAACGTTCTTATTTTATTTTCTTGCTTGCTTTAATTACTACAGTTCATAAGCTCAACTACAGAGAAATATTCCTCCTTAAAATCACGTTGGTTTAATGTGTTTGTTTTCTGTAATAGGTTGGCGCTGTATAGGTTAGGGTTGCTTAGCTTACGTTCAACCCTCTTTCGTTATCCGGGTTTTGGGGTCGATGAGATGGTCATGAATGTTTATGAAGGCAGTGCGAGAGTTAACTTCATGTTGATAAAATGCAACGACAAAGATATGCAATTTAAATACAACATAAATTTTTCTGTGCAATTCATATCAAACTGAAACATTGGTATCCTTATGGCAACACTAATAACATATGTGTTTAAGCCACGCATTGTACCAGTGGCATACAGACTTAATCCGTACCACATTTTTCTTCTCAAACTAGATGATTTTATAAATAATCAGCAACACTATTTCCCCAGTATTAATCATTTGATATTGAAATTCATTGTTATACAGGTTTTGTGATGAAATAAGCAAACATTGTTTTATTAGTAATTTGTTTTTCAAAATTACAAAGGCGAGAAACAAATTAATATCAGCGTTTTAAACACATGCTACAAATTCTGGATGAGTGAAGATACCGATGTCCGATTAATAGACTCTTCCAAAAATCGGTGTAGTAGGTTGTTAGTAATAATGTAATCGCGACTAGTTATATGGTTGGAAATTAGGGTTTAGGCGTATGGTAGAACTAGGGTTGGGGCTAGGGTTAGGGATAGAGTTAGAATTAGCATTATCAAGACATGTATATATTTTAGTTAACTACCAATAACCTAACCCCCTTTTTAATAAGATTATATTATCAGACACTGGACTAGAAATTCCCCCAATTTTAGTTACATGTAGGCCTATACTTTTTCACTTATTTTTTTTATAAAGGCAAATACATTGCTATTGAGCTTACTGTGCCTCTGATTTTGATGGGAAAATAATAATTCAATGGATTTTATTTTTAACAAAAGCGATACACTTTTCTCTTCTCTAATTCGATTCACCAAATGTGCTCATTATATGAAGCACAACAACAGATGTTCACCGAGATATCCCATAAAATGATATATATATATATATATATATATATATATATATATATATATATATATATATATATATATATATAATTTTATGGGATATATATATATATATATATATATATATATATATATATATATATATATAAAGCTTTTGTCCAACGAGGAACAGAATACAAGTTAGTAGTTGTTTTAATTTGGAATTGTCTCTCTTTGAAGAGTTGCTGTCCCCAGCTAACGAGCCTCATCTACCAGAGTTCAGGCCGTAATCCATTATTTTGGCCGATAAAGTTAATCTTCCGTTCAGAATTAAATGACACTCACGCATCCTATACAAGATCGAGACATTCAATTATCAACCAACGCCTATCTAATAAAACTCACTTTTTTTTTACTCACATTAAATCCACTTAACTCAGGTCAGATAGAATTTCTATCCCGTTATTCTTAAACACCAGATTCAATAATTCGTCCGCACAAAATTATATTTTTTTTCAAAACAATTACGAAACACATAAAAATTTATTTTGTAAACAAACATATTTATTAAATGATATGTATTGTTCATTATAATTTATATCTTTTTATATCTTTTGGACGGAATATGTGTTTTATGGATATATGTTAAGTGAAGCAACATTTTGACAGTGAAGATTGCTCTGTCAACATTAATAGAAAGGCAAAAATACTTTTCATTGTTTTTCTATCTGATTACTCTTGGTAAACTGCGAACACCATTCCACAGCACAGAGGTTTCCACTGGAGTAGTTATAAGATGCGAAATTGTTTAATTTTTTTCTCTACTATATTATTCTTGGTAAACTGCGAACACCATGCCGACAGCACAGAGTTGCCACAGTTATAAGATGCGAAATTGTTTCATTTTTTTTTCTCTACTATATTATTCTTGGTAAACTGCGAACACCATGCCGACAGCACAGAGTTGCCACAGTTATAAGATGCGAAATTGTTTCATTTTTTTTTCTCTACTATATTATTCTTGGTAAACTGCGAACACCATGCCGACAGCACAGAGGTTGCCACTGGAGTAATTGTAGGATGCGAAATTGTCACACGAGTTGTCCCATAGGCAGCGGGAAGACACCATCAGCGATTGGTTCTTTACCTCTCCAATCAAAACCAGGCATACAATTTTGAATCGATTCAGTTTCAGTTGGCGGACTTTTTCCTGGTAAAAATCATAATTAATGAAGAACTAATTACTTAGAGATATTAATTAATTAGAGTGTAATTTTAGAAACAGTAGTACTGAATTAAAAAAATAAATTGTGCGATTCTCTTCTTTCCCACCCCCTCCCATTATAAAATATTTTCACCTGCATTTTGATGAGCGCTAGTTTAAACATTTTACCAATAGAAAAAGACCTTCACCCCAACACACAACACATATATACTCATATACACACTCACATACACATAACACACAAACACTAACATTAATACAAACACACTCAGAAACATACACTCACACACATATAAAAAATGTCAAACACTCACACATAATCACACACAGACACTCACAGACGCTAATAGACACACACCAATACACACAATCACACACAGACACTCACAACACAGAAACAATGTGACACATTCACATTTACTTCACACTCACATACACACAGAAATTCACATGCATAGACACTTATACACTAGTTTTTCTTCCAGATTTTTTTCCGGAGGGGGGGGGGGAGGGGCGGAGATGCATGGAAAAATTACTGTTATACACTCTCACACACGCAGACACTCACTCACAAACCTTAATGATGTCGCTCAAGATAAGACATCTTGTCCCCATCAAATTTTTGTCGTATTTTTGTCCTGCCAGGTTGTCCTCTAGGACTTTTTTAATGATAGCCTCGACCCTCTCGGGGTTAAACCCGCTGTCAGGGTCGAGCTTGTAGGTGTTCTCGTACTCGATGGGTGGGTTCAGGTCACCGGAAGTCGCCACGCTCTGCCAGTCGTGCTGTGGACGCGTCGTTAGTTACCGTTATGTCAAGAGTACTTGTTAGGGGGAGTTATCTGAGTGGTCCCCGTGTTTCTTCCAGACTTTTTTCTCCTAGGGGGTGGGGGCACTTATTTTCGGGTGGTCGGACTAAAATTTCCGGGGGGGGGGGTGTGGCGGGGCGGACACAGTTACAAGTATATATTTACTATATAAATTCCATTTCGTTCGGGGGGAGGGGCGGTAGACTTTCTTCGGGGGGGGGGGGGGGGGGGGGGGGCTCTGCCTGGAAGAAACTCTGAGTGGTACTTTTTAGGGTTAAGGGGTTATATGAGTGGTACTTTTTAGGGTTAAAGAGTTATCTGAGTGGTACTTTTTAGGGTTAAGGGGTTATATGAGTGGTACTTTTTAGGGTTAAGGGGTTATATGAGTGGTACTTTTTAGGGTTAAGGGGTTATCTGAGTGGTACTTTTTAGGGTTAAGGGGTTATATGAGTGGTACTTTTTAGGGTTAAAGAGTTATCTGAGTGGTACTTTTTAGGATTAAGGGGTTATATGAGTGGTACTTTTTAGGGTTAAGGGGTTATCTGAGTGGTACTTTTTAGGGTTAAGGGGTTATATGAGTGGTACTTTTTAGGGTTAAAGAGTTATCTGAGTGGTACTTTTTAGGGTTAAGGGGTTATATGAGTGGTACTTTTTAGGGTTAAAGAGTTATCTGAGTGGTACTTTTTAGGGTTAAGGGGTTATCTGAGTGGTACTTTTTAGGGTTAAGGGGTTATATGAGTGGTACTTTTTAGGGTTAAAGAGTTATCTGAGTGGTACTTTTTAGGGTTAAGGGGTTATATGAGTGGTACTTTTTAGGGTTAAAGAGTTATCTGAGTGGTACTTTTTAGGGTTAAGGGGTTATCTGAGTGGTACTTTTTAGGGTTAAGGGGTTATATGAGTGGTACTTTTTAGGGTTAAAGAGTTATCTGACTGGTACTTTTTAGGGTTAAGGGGTTATATGAGTGGTACTTTTTAGGGTTAAGGGGTTATCTGAGTGGTACTTTTTAGGGTTAAAGAGTTATCTGACTGGTACTTTTTAGGGTTAAGGGGTTATATGAGTGGTACTTTTTAGGGTTAAGGGGTTATCTGAGTGGTACTTTTTAGGGTTAAGGGGTTATATGAGTGGTACTTTTTAGGGTTAAGGGGTTATATGAGTGGTACTTTTTAGGGTTAACGAGTTATCTGAGTGGTACTTTTTAGGGTTAAGGGGTTATCTGAGTGGTACTTTTTAGGGTTAAGGAGTTATCTGACTGGTACTTTTTAGGGTTAAGGGGTTATATGAGTGGTACTTTTTAGGGTTAAGGGGTTATCTGAGTGGTACTTTTTAGGGTTAAGGGGTTATATGAGTGGTACTTTTTAGGGTTAACGAGTTATCTGAGTGGTACTTTTTAGGGTTAAGGGGTTATCTGAGTGGTACTTTTTAGGGTTAAGGAGTTATCTGAGTGGTACTTTTTAGGGTTAAGGGGTTATCTGAGTGGTACTTTTTAGGGTTAAGGGGTTATCTGAGTGGTACTTTTTAGGGTTAAGGAGTTATCTGAGTGGTACTTTTTAGGGTTAAGGGGTTATCTGAGTGGTACTTTTTAGGGTTAAGGGGTTATATGAGTGGTACTTTTTAGGGTTAAGGAGTTATCTGAGTGGTACTTTTTAGGGTTAAGGGGTTATCTGAGTGGTACTTTTTAGGGTTAAGGGGTTATCTGAGTGGTACTTTTTAGGGTTAAGGGGTTATATGAGTGGTAATTTTTAGGGTTTAGGAGTAATCTGAGTGATCCCAGTTTTTCTTCCAGACTTTTTTCTCGGGGGGGGGGGGGGGGGGCACTTGAAACTTTCGGGGGGTCGGACTAAAATTTCCGAGGGAAGGGGGGGGGGGGCGGACACTGTTAAAAGTATATATTTACTATATAAATTCCATTTCGTTCTGGGGGAGGGGCGGTAGACTTTCTTCGGGGGGGGGGGGGGGGGGGCTCTGCCTGGAACAAACTCTGAGTGGTACTTTTTAGGGCTGGGGAGTTATATGAGTGGTACTTTTTAGGGTTAAGGGGTTATCGAATAATACTTTTTAGGTTTAGGGAGTAATCTGAGTGGTACTTTTTAGGGTTGGGGAATTATCCAATTAGTTCTTGTTAGTTTTTGGACTGGGGTATTATCGAAAAGGTACTGTTTAGGATCAGGGTTGGGGGAAAATCAAAATAGTAGTTGTTACGGCATCATTTAAATGGCAGGCATTATTCTTAGGCAATTCTTAAAGATAAGTTTTTTAAAGAATTTTTTTTTCGAATTACCTACTTTGTTCCTTTTTTTTATAAAATAAATCTTCGAAATTTTAAAATAAATATTATTAAACACTTCCTTCTGAGCAGACAATTTATTGATGAACTCTACTTCATCTGTTATCCTGACCGGCCAATTCGAATGTTTTTTTTTTACTTTATTTTATTGCTCATAATGATAAAACTACCCTTTAGAAACTGTCGGTCGGTGTAGCAGATGACGTCACATGTTTCTGTGACCTCGGTATATGAAGGGGCAGTGTGGTCAGTTAAAATAGCGATCCGCCTTTACTTTCCCCAACGTGAGTTTCAGGTACACATCAGAGCGGGGTGGTCTCTAGGACGTCCTACAAACTGGAATCCGGGATTCGAACTCGAGACATTCAGCTAAGAAGTCGTATGCTCTACCGCTCTACCCCGCTGTGAAATACGTCGGCATAAAAAGTCAGTTTAAATATTACGCTGGTGTTTGTTTCAGGCTTACATCTTTTCTGTGGAGTCCCCGAGATCGTCCATAGCCACGGTGGGTTGTGGTTTTTAGACTGAAACAAAAAAAATAAAATTACGTTAAACTTGTTTTGATTATAATCTACAACATTACTTACGTCAATGTGAGCAAGATAACATATCTTTGTTCATACAGAGGAGTTTTGGTCCGTGTATAGATTAAAAAAAAAAACAACAAGGAAACCAACTTTAAGAAAGTAAACTTAATAAACCAACCCGTTTACCACAAAGTAGCCTTAAGTCTTTGTATACAACATATACTTCAGCTTAAAACTAAGCCTAACCTCTAGCCTAAACCAATCTCTACACCTATTCTTAGAAGAAACTCAGAAAAAACATCTGAAAATTTGATTGTTTTTTTTCTCTCATATAAGTCTAGCTGAGGTATTTAGATGTAACATCTCACGTAAACACAATGTCTGTTTTTTATCAAATAAGGACAAGATGCTACTTAATGTAGCCTACTTGGACAAAATTACAAATGGTTAGAGCACACTTCGTTTCATACAAGGGTACATAACTCACATGTAGAAACTGATACAACGGTACATAACTCACATGTAGAGACTATAATAAGGGTACATAGCTCTATTGTAGAGACTGATACCAGGGTTCATAACTCACCTGTAGAGACTTATACAAGGGTACATGACTCTCCTGTAGAGACTGATACAAGGGTACATGACTCTCCTGTAGAGACTGATACAAGGGTACATGACTCTCCTGTAGAGACTGATACAAGGGTACATAACTCACCTGTAGAGACTGATACAAGAGTACATAACTCACCTGTAGAGAGTGATACAAGGGTACATAACTCACCTGTAGAGACTGATGCGCCTGTGTTTCTCATAGTTGTCTTCCGTGATGTGAGAATGTTGACTCGGTCGTCGGCTCAGCTCCGTCGGATGACTCAGCAAACTGTGACCCTGAGAGAAAAACACACACATATATGTATATATATATATATATATATATATATATATATATATATATATATATATATATATATATATATATATATATATATATATATATATATATATATATATATAGGCTATATATTGTATATATATGTATATGTATATATATATATGTATATATATATATAATTATATATATATATATATATATATATATATATATATATATATATCTCACACACACACACACACACACACACACACACACACACACACACGCACACACGTACACGAGCACGCACGCACACATACACTCACACAAATGAAATAAAAACTAAAAAGCAAATAATTTTTTTTTATTTCTTGATAACGGTTGGTTCCTAGCAAAATGTATTGTCTCTAACAAACTTAGATCTATAGTTTTTGTCTAATCCACCACTCCAAACCAAAGTGGTAACAGGAGATTTTTTTAAATCGGAAAAAAAAAAAACTTTGACACGTTTGTCATAAAGGAATTACTTTTTAAACATGTTTTAAAAGTACGGTGCATCATCCAACTACCCAAGACAGTGGCGTCGCTAGGTCGGGTGTAACCCGGTGCGGCACTTCATTGTGTCACCCCCCAGGGCTGGCGCTACTTATAAGGCGAACTGGGCGGTCGCCTAGGGCGCCATCTCTAGGGGGAGGGGCATATAAAGGTTTAATAGCTATTATCAATAAGTACCTTGTAGTTAATAACTTTTATAAAGGAGTAGCGATCTATTTCGGCACCCAGGACGAACTATCAATTAAATTTCGAACATTTCAAACGGTTATCTTATTTTAATAGGGCTAGTAAGTCTCGTTTTTTCTGACTTTGAATTAGAAATCTGTCCTGGTGTATAGAGTTTTATAATGATGGGGTGTTCAAAGTATTGTCACTTGTTTGGTAAGTTTTGATGAATCGTTTAGATTTGGGAGTAACGGCGGAAGGCTGTTGCTAATATGGTTTCGTAGGTATAAAGTATGGACGTGTTAAAGTATCATCATTTTATTCGGCTGTTTTGTAGTTGAAGATCTAGTGGAATCTGGTTGGTAATAGAGAAATGAGAATCTAGAAGATGAAGTATCTTAGTTTTGGAGTTCGAGAGTATTGATTCTTGTGGTATTAAGGTATCGAATTATATTGACTGTTTAGTAGTAGGTCAAGTGAAATCGTTCATTGGGAGTATTGTTTGTAGAGCTTGATGAGGTTAGATGAGGTTGTGTCGTCGTTCTGGCGCATCGAGTCTAGTTATGTTTAGGTATCGAAGTTTGATATGTGTTGTGAATGTAGTAGAGTATAATAATATCGAGTAGTCGAGTTTATCGTAAGTTAGATCATTTCAATTCAGTACGGAACACACCGCAAAGAAAGGTAGGCTTTCTCTAGTTGAAATCTTTAGTTTTTTTTAGGAATCTATATTACCACTCTTAAAGTATTAATATATAATATTATATAGGATTGGAATGTATGACCAACCGTAAACTTCGATTTTTCAAATTATAATTTTTTGTATATTAAATCAATAATTCCAGCAATGGCTAAAATAGCTACCCGTATTTTACTTTTTGAAAAACGTCCCTTATTTAGGGGATACAAAATTTTCTTTTTTTTTTTTTTAGATTGACCGCCTCTCTGCCCCGGCAGCCAGCCCTAAAAAGGGCTGACCAACCAAATGGCTAAGAACCATGTTTAATTTTTTTTTCGATAAGTGAAATTAATTATTTTTTTAAAACTTTTATTTGCAATTTAAAACAAGTGCAACAACATCAGCATATGTTACATTTTTCTAAATGTTCTTAAAAAAAAAACATATCAAGATGAATTTACAAATGTATACACCTTTTTTACTAAATTTTATCATCTAATGAAACCATTTTGTCCGGATGAGCGTATTAATAATAAGTATGTACATGGTTATCATATTTGTTTTATATAATAATATGTTGTTATACAAAATTTTAAGGGATAATCAGTAAAAGGGGTTAAAGTAAAATGATAGTGTTGGAATCCGGATGAGGAGGGATTGACAAAACTCGTTTAAGTGGTGAGTATAGCGTGTCATATTTGAAGAGTTGTCCTTCTCGCTGTTTATGTTCTGTCGTCTGCATATATGTAAGAAATGGATCTGTCTGGGTTGAGGATGTAGAATATTTGATTGTGGCAGGGGTCGTTGTCGGGGTGCTGGTCGTTGAGGTGTTTTTCTATGTCGTATTTGGTGTATAGACTTGTTAGGCAGTATCCACACTGGAAGACAGCGGTGTCTGGGTGTTTTAGTACGTGGTGCTTTATTGCTCCTCTGCTTTTGATCAGATTGTTGCAATGCGGGCATTTACTCGTATCAGGATGGGAAGTTTTTGTATGTGTTTTACACTCGCTGGCAGTACTGAAACTGTGAAAGCAATAACCGCAGCTCTTGTCTTTTCCAGGAGTTAAAGGTTTGGGAATTTGAATTGGTTCAGTGGTAGTTTCTTGTTGCGGCTGGGTTTCTAAGGTGTTTGTCAGGCGATCGAAGATTGGTTCGCGAGTTTTTTTTGTTAATTTTCCTTGTTCTGTGGGGCTGATTTCATTTTTTCTTTTCATTGACGTGGTGTTATCTATTTCTGAATCTGGGCTTTGCGTTTCTCCAGTGTTTTGGATTTTTGTTGATGTAGTTGGTGACTTCGGGTAAGCCGTACTTGGGATCGCTTTTTGGTTCGACAGGTTAGGGGTTACCAATGTTTGCTGCGGTGTGGGTGGTGCTCTAGGTGGTTCTGTTAGAATTGTCTGTGAGGATGGTTGTTGAGTTGGTTCCTGTATTGTTGACAGGTGAACATTGGGTGTTGATGATTGGCAGTGGTTGGTCCAGTGTCTGTCCGAGCCGCACACCTGACAGTGCGATGAGGATATTACATGTTGTGTCTTTGTATGTAATTTGGATGTAGTGTGGGATGTGTTGTGGATTGTCGTTCTGGATGGTGAATCTGCGATTGTTTGTGTGCGGGATTGTGGTTATTGTAGGTGTAGATTTGCTGACTGTTTGCAGTGCCTTAATCAGTGTTTCGTTGCTCAGGGCTGGCGGGACCCATCTAAGGGTTCCGATGATTTTGTCCTTGTGGTAAGTGTCGAAATTCAAAGTGTATGTGCCGTGTGTTTTTGTGGTGCCGTCCAGATCCGCTACATCAAACTCGTTGGACGAGAAGTACCAGGTATCCCCTCGTCCATAGTTGAGCAGCAGGATCTGGTGTGGGCTAATGATATTGCGCAAGAGGTGACCAGGGATGTTCTGGTGGTTGGTTGATTTTATGGTGACTTGAATTACTGTAGGCGAGTCGAAGAGCTCAGGAGCTATTTCATCAGACTCGTCGAATGTGATTGTTGTCTTGATACCTGAAACTGAAAGAGTTTGGGCCCAAGTTTTCATTAAGCCACCCGAACCGTAGTCCGGGTGGCTCCTCTCCGGATCTCTCGACCTAGAGCAGGGGTCGGCAACCTGCGGCTCGCGAGCCGCATGCGGCTCTTTTGATATCAAGATGCGGCTCTCCAGCTCCTTGCACAAATACTAATAATCTTAATAAAAAAATAAAATATTTGAAATAAAAAAATGTTAGTGGCTCTTTAAAAACTGGAAAATGTTGTAAATTGCATCTTTTGGCTCTTCCGCTTCAAAAGGTTGCCGACCCCTGACCTAGAGGGAACAAAAATGGGCGCAACCCCATTGTTGACTTTGGTGATAGTTGCATAGTCCATTTCTAGTGCATTTCTAGTGCATTTGCTCAATGTCCCGGCAAGACAAACTTTAGAAATGATCCCTAAAAGTATGATCCAAAATTTTCTATGCTAGTAGACACAACTACGCAATCAAGCAGTACAATTGAGGTATGTCATCAATGTTGAATAGAAGTATGTTATTATAAAGCTACTGCTTTGGGACTTTCAAAACAAAACCTACAGTTAAGTATTCAATAAGTAAAATATATTGTTTATACAAGGTTACACAGCTAATATAAAAGACTTGTTATAATTGTTACGTAATGAAATTTAGAAAGTTTTATTGTGCTTTTTAAGCTTGTCTTAGTTACAATTGGCTAATTTAGCTATCTTGTTAAAGTTATTTCCCTTGAATAAAATTTTGGTATTTGTATTTTCAAATGGGAGATAATTCGTTGCTTAACTTTACATTCATTTAAAATTCCTGCACCTTAGGTTGACCGCTTACGTATAAATACAACTTTAAGTTATTATTTGCTATTGTAAAAATTATATAGAGCTGAAGTTCTAAACAAAACAGTTTGGTAGGTTTTTTTGGCATTATTATTAAGTTTAAAAACAAATACATCCATAGCCGTTGTAGATTGCAAAACTTTATGTTAGTAGAAATACAGTCTTAGTTGTAAATTAAACATCTAATTAATTGTCTTTTCATATTTTTCACCCTCTCCTAAACTGTCCTAAAGCATTCATATTTAACAATTTTAGGCTGGAATCTATAACATTTATAACCTTTAATTGTTCCAAAACAAAAAAATTCGTTACATAATCACACAATATAGACATTTTACAATTATAACTAAAGACGGTCGAGCTTAAAACAGGTAAGTCCCGTTTTGAAACTCACCTTGGGAGGACTGCAGAGAGCCTAACACTACAAGAACTTTTTTTAAGTCGTTTTTTTCCTGACTTTTTTTCTTCCGGGAAGTGGGGGAAGCACTTAAAAATTTCTAAGTGGGGGGGGGGGGGGGGGAGGGGGGGGGGGAGGCGGAGCTATGTGGTAAAGTACAAAGTAGACTCGTGGACAATTTCAATAAAATGTGATTACGTTTGCGAACTGGAATCGAAGGAATTCACGTGTATTAGTAATTAATTTGTGTGAAAGAGGGCGTTTTAATGAGTTTTGCCTAGGGCGCTAAAAAACCTCGCGCCGGCACTGGTCACCCCCCCCCCCCCTCCCCCATACCTATATATGATTGTGTGTGTGTGTATGTGTCGGCCTACATTAGCCTATAATTTCAATATATGCCACATTACTGCAGATTTTATAGTAACGATGTTTTTTCTTTTGTGCATTTTGCAATTTTTTGCCTTGGTGTCACAACCCCCTCCCCCCCCCCCCCCCCCAAATGGTGTATCTCTGTGCGGTCCGCACCCCTCGCTACACCTCTGTTTTTACCTACTACTAAACTTATAAAATGTTTATTTGACATACAGCGTTGGACGTGTCCTTCGACGCTTGGCTCATCCGTCGGCCTCGCTCAGCGACGTGACCTTGACCCTGCCTCCGGTGATGGTCTTCGCTGGTGTCGTGGTGGTGCTGGGCCTGATGGTGCTGCGCCAGGCTGTTCCTGCGAGACGGCGGCTCCCTGGGGGCGTTGTCCATCGTCTAGAGTGGGGAACTTCTGGATGCCTGGAGACTGCTGGAATACGAGAAGTGTTCAGTGTAAATAAAAGGTTAGCCCACTTGGCGTAGGGTACTCGGGACTGCTGGAATACAAGTTCAGAGGCGTAGCTAACCCTTCTGTGATAGGGGCGACACTTGCTTATCTATGGGGATCCGAACTCGAGACCTTCGAGTTAGCAGTCGTATGCTTTACTATCCGACCACGTATTCCCATTGTGTGCAAAAAGTGTACCGTTTAATTGGATGGCCAACTAACTCTTCTGTGCTAGAGGCGGATGCTTGCTTTTTATGAGGATTCGAACTCGTGACCTTCGGGTTAGTAGTCGTATGCTGTTCCATACGACCACGCTTTCCCATGGTGTGCAATAAGTGTACCGTTTAATTGGATGGCCAACCAACTCTTCTGTGCTAGAGACGGATGCTTGCTTTCTATGAGGATTCGAACTCGAGACCTTCGGGTTAACAGTCGTATGCTCTATCATCCGACCATAAGTTAGCTATCTCTTCTGTGCCAGTGGTACCTTATCTATGAGGATTCGAACTCGAGTCCTTCGGGTTAGCAGTCGTATGCTCTACCATCCGACCAGAGGTTAGCTATCTCCTCTATGCCAGGGGCAAGGGTGGACGCTTTTTTTTCCAATCTATGGCCAGACCAGCATCTAACTGGGACTGCATGCAGCACTTTAAAATGTGAATTGTGGCTCGTTTTTATAGGTATAAAAACACCAAACTCTACTGTGTTTAGTAAAGAATGAGAAAACAGCGGCTTTAATAAAGTTTCTGCGATTCAATACATCAGAACTTAACAGTAACATAGAGTAAAGTCCCCCTTCTAAACCTGACGGGAAAGTAAAGTAGAGTTCACCAGCCGCCATTACTTTCCCTAACGTAGGTTAGGTATCCGTCAGAGCTGGGTGGACTCAGGTACGATCTACTGGCTTGAACCCGGATTCGAACTTGAGACTTACGGTCAAGCAGTCTAGCTCTCTACCGCTAGGCCACTCCCTGCCACATAACAGTACTTCCAACAAATTAAATTTTTAGATAAATATTGTAGAAAATTATCTTTCCATCTAGAAATGGTTGCTGTCCCCTAGTCTTGGTGTCAGGATTTCGCCCCTGTGTATAAAATTACATTAATTTACTAGGGACAAAGTGCCACAACCCTGGGGATGATCCCCATCTCCATAACTCAAGATCTGACAATAGACTAAACTGAAAAAAAACAACAACTATGAAGTATCCCTAGACCAACAGCCCTTGATTCAAGGATTATCATACTGCATCTTCTCATTTCTATTCATCAGCATTGGCGTCGTTATGCCGGGTGTCACCCACTCCACCCGAAAAAAAAATGTATATAAGGTCAACATAGGCCTATATATAGTTGCAATTGGTGTCACTCCTCCCAGTTTTGCCTAATAGCGTCCCTTTGTGCGCGCATTATCTTAATCCACCAATTAATTCATGTAGAAAAAGCATCGTTTTCATCATAAATTATAAGATTTTGGTGTCACCCCCTACCTGGTCGTTGAATGACTTATCAGTTATTCAAAATACTCAACATAACATTTTTTGCTCAGTATATTTTGTAATTGGTGTTACACATAGTCACACAATTCTGAAGCCCCTCTTCCTCCCTCTATGTGTGTGACGGCATTTATGGAAGACCCCTTACTCAACATTTCTGATCTTGCGTAAAAAAAAACCCAGACCAATCTATAGCATGAAAAAAGTGCAGTTCTTTAGCACACAGATGTCCAACTAGGAAGTTTTGTGAGGCAAAGGGAATTTTTTTTTTGGGGCAATGTTGGGACAACTTTGTTTTTTCCCCAGCTTGTAGTTTTCTACAAATACACAAAACCACTCCAGATATAATTTAATCTTTATTTGTAGCAATCAATAAAAAAAATATACCCGTTAGGTGTCGCGCAGTCAACATCGGCCAAACTAAGATAGTTAATTGAATCTTATCTGAGATCTGTGTATATAAACGCCCGATTTAAATCGACGTCTGCAAGTGTTGAGATTACACGTTCGGTGACCTGACGACCGAAAAAAGTCGATAGTTAATTTGGTAAACAGAGCTAGGCATGAACGGACCAAACTCGCTTTGGTTTGGTATACAAGCAAGTCCGCGGATGGAAATCTAGATCCCGTTTTAATGGTGGCTAACAATTTTAATTGGTTAAACTAGATATTGGTTTTAAAAAATGGATTTCACAATTGATTAGGTCGACGTGGTCGAATCGGTAAAGCTCCTGGTTGCTAACCCAAAAGTCGAGCTCGAGCCCTCGCACTCGATAGCTGGGGACATCAACTCTTCTAGGAGAGACAACTCCAAAATCAAACAACTGCTGCCTAGTAGGTTGTTCTTGGTTGGACAAAGACTATGGAAAAAAAAAGACGAAACACGTCTACCGAGCCTACCCAGCCCGCCCCCCCCCCCCCGCACCACCCGGAACGAAGACAATTTCCATACGGAAAATTGTGTCCCCCACCCAAAAGTTTTAAGCGCCCCCCCCCCCCCCAGAATACAAGTCTGATACAAACACTGCTAAAGATATTCAGATTTTGATGACAAACAACAAACTTCAACAGTAGACATCGACAGCCTAAGACATATGAGTAAGAAATGTTATTAAAGGATTGGCTGAAGTTCTAGCCTTGGTTTACCGTGTTTAACTTCTAACCAAACCACCTAATTAACGGCTGAAGCGTAGCTGTAGAGCCCAGGATAATTATAGGTCAAGGTGTATTTACAGATCTCCGCACAGGGGAGAGTACAAAACAATGGTGAGAAGAAAATCAAACAGGTTGGGGAACTTATAGGATACAATAGTGGAAATATTTATGAAAGATAAGTAATTACTTTTTTTTGTCTTCATAACACTGTGGTAATAGATACCGAACATATATATATATATATATATATATATATATATATATATATATATATATATATATATATATATATATATATATATATATATATATATATATAAATATAATAAATATATATATATATAAATATATACGTGTGTGTGTATTATATGTATATATATATGTATGTGTTTGTATACATGTATATATATACGTGTGTGTGAATATATATATATATATATATGTAATTATAATTATGAGTATGTATATATATATATATATATATATGAGTATGTATATATATATACATATTTATAAATGTATATATATATATATATATATATATATATATATATATATATATATATATATATATATATATATATATATATATATATACATATATATATATATAAATATATGTATATACATGTTTATATATATACATACATATAAATTAGTATATATATAATAATTACATTTATTAGTATATATAATGAGTATTTGAGAATGAAAATGGGAGAAACATGCGACTTACCTGTGGTAATGTAAATGAGAGAAACATTACAAGACTTACCTGTAGTAATGTAAATGATTGAAAAACTACTAGACTTACCGGTGGTAATGAAAATGAGAGAAACCTGCAAGACTTACCTGTGGTAATGTTAATGATAGAAAAACTACAAGACTTACCTGTGGTAGTGTAAATGATAGAAAAACTACAAGACTTACCTGTGGTAGTGTAAATGATAGAAAAACTACAAGACTTACCTGTGTGTCAGTGACGTTCCTACCTGTTATCAGGTTAGGGAAGGAATGGGACAAATGGCAACATAGAGTGTGGTGTCTGGACTGATATCACTACCAGGGCTAATTTGGTGACCCGCCTTCAGTGGTGTTGGGGGGGGGGGGGGAGATTTCTAATCAGTTCTAGTGGCTGTGTAAGGAAGTGGTGGGGTGGGGGTGGACAGCTACTAGGTGGGTCTGTTGCAGTAATCAGTTCTTACAACAGACATTCCTTGTTTGTCTTTCCCATTATCAAACCTTTCACCCTAACAGTCCCACTTAGTTGAAGGTAACAGACTGGCTAGTGCTCAACTTTTTTGTGTGTATAGAGAATGTAGGTATATAGCATACTGTCAAACTAAGTGAGTAGGCCTATATATATACTCACATATAAGCATAAAGTGTATATATATATTATTAATGTGTATAAACAATTGTGTATGTATAAGTTTGTATACATATAAATTATATATATATGTGTTTGTATATAAGTTTGTATACATATAAATTATATATATGTATGTGTTTGTATATATATGTATATTTATTTACAAATATAAATATATATTTATATACATTTATAATATATATATATACATATATATAATGTATATATATATATATATATATATATATATATATATATATATATATATATATATATATATATATATATATATATATACACTTAACCTGGCTATAAGCAGCACCACTATTTTTTTATGTATATCAGATGTCAACACGTGTGACTGTATCACATGACATGTTTAAAAATAGCCTGCTGCCAATGTTAGATCAGAAAATCTTCCACTTGATCTGGCAACTATTTGATGTGCAGACATCACAAACAAAAATATCTTAGTTCCTGCTCTTATCCAATCAATAATACACATAATATTTATTATAAAATTATTATTCTTGAATGTGTAGAAACTATTTATAAAGATGACAAGACTTAAATATTATTTTTATGTTATTCTGATTCAAAAAACAAACATATAAAAAAAATGAAACTCAAATCCTATAAACAAACACTTTATTTCTAATTGAAGATCTCACACGACAATTCCTGTATAAGTTTAAGACACTCACACTAAAAATTTCCTCAACTACAAAAGCAATTTGAAAAGTTATTTCAAAATGTATACATTTTTATATAATCAAGACAATCAGGGGTTAAAATTCCATTTATATTCTTATAAACAATAAAAAAATATTCTTGGGGTTGTGAAGAAAGATAGATCTAATTAATGTAGGTTTTGGCAAATTAAAATGTACATTTCAGTTCATGAGCTGGATAAATGGCCTGTACACTGTACACACAGTGACTCAAGGTGTGGAATGGCTCTGCAAGATGCTATCTGGACTTTCCTGCAAGGTAGTGCCAATACACAATGTTTAGAGTTGTGACCCCTACAAGACACGTTTGTGATAGAGTTATAGCCCCTACATCACAAATTGTTATGTTGGAGTCATGGCCCCCCTACACCCCCAATGTTGGAGTTATAGACCCTACACCCCCAATGTTGGAGTTATAGACCCTACACCCCCAATGTTGGAGTTATAGACCCTACACCCCCAATGTTGGAGTTATAGACCCTACACCCCCAATGTTGGAGTTATAGACCCTACACCCCCAATGTTTGAGTCATGGCCCCCAACGTTGGAGTTATAGACCCTACACCCCCAATGTTGGAGTTATAGACCCTACACCCCCAATGTTGGAGTTATAGACCCTACTCCACAAATGTTGGATGCAGGGGTAACAGTACATACACCACACTCTGTATTGACAGGATTATGGCAAAAAGTGCCTTACATCACCAACATAAACATTCAGGAGACACAGCATCATAGCCAACCCAGCACCTGTCATGCCGGCCACTTACCAACTGACAAACAGATGGACAACATGAGGGACACAAGACTACTATTAAGCTGTGAGGGTAGGTTGGTCAACATTTTAAAATTATTGGTGAAAAAAGTATCAAAAACCTACTTTATAAATTATTTGTATAAAATAAATAGAAAATTTCAAGAGAAAGGGTGCAAAAAAAAAATTATATATTTATACAACTTAATAGAGAGGTGATTAATATCTTGGCAATCAACTGATTTGAAGATAAATACTTTAAAGCTGTGCAGTTATAAAGTTAAAATGTCATATTTTACCAAACATATTTAACAGCAGACTAAAGCTTAAGAGAGAAAAAAAAACCATGTCATTAAATAAATATTACAAAAATAAAATTCTTCGTATTGTCGCTTGGTAAAGGTCAGTTTTCAAACATGTAAATAACACCAAAAAAACTTGTTAAATCTGATTGTAAATTATCATTTAGCTGCTGTTTATCATCACAGTTTCAAATGTGCGTTGGTTAGTAGTGCTACAAAACTAAAAATAAAAAGTGCAATTAGGATAAATGACAAAGTTCAGCACCAAAGTACAATTTCACCTGGATGTTGATAGAATACTTTTTATTGTTAGCAAAATTAGTTGTATGCAGGTGTAGATCACACAGTATAAGAACTTTTAAACACAGGTCAAGTTTTACATCACTAACGAGGCACCATAAAATTATTTTAAAATGTACCAATGATGTAAAGCTATTTCATTTCCTAACCTCATTCTAAACCAAAGGTTTCTCTAAACATTGACAAATGGGTAAAGATTAAACCAAAATTATAACCTAACCATCAGCCTTGGCTTGGGGGGGGGGGGGGGGAAACAACAAACTATCATGAGTTTGTGAACTTTTTGAGTTGAATTAAATAATATAAATTACATTTTACTACTAAAGCTCTTTTTTGTAAAAAAAAAAGTCAGCTGGTATTGTGGATTGAGTGAGCTGTGTGTAGAAAATAAGTATTTAACTTTTACTACGGGGCAAGAGATGCAGATAATGTTATCCAAATAAGAATTTTTTTAAAAGTGAGTTTTGATTGAAGTAATAAATTAATCACAACTTTCATAATCTAAATATCTGTGAGGACAGGAAATAATTTATTTAAAAAATTGCAAATAAAGTTTATATTCAATTATTTAATATTTGATTCAGTGATGAGTAATCTCAAGTAAATAAAAACCCATTAAAATCTCAGCAGATCCTTTAAGGAGTACGATTCTCGGTCAAAGAGTTATTGCAATAGGACAAAAACAAAGGAATTTAAGATTTTAAGTTCAGAACTCTTATGTGACAAAGTTTACAAAACCTGATATTTAGAAGGATATTTAAACAGCATCACAAGAAAAATATATACAGCCTGAAATAAAGGAATGTCTTGTGTATCAAAACCATCACACTGGTTTTATAAGACAGTAAACAGTGGCAGAGATTTTGTTTGACAAACCAGACAATACATTTTTAAAATTAATAGTTATCATGTAATGTGTTATCAATGTAAAGTATTTGTAAAGTAATTCAAGAGTGCAATAATGTTAAATGAATGGTCGGGGATAAGGATATGAGCAAGTGAAACGATGGGCTTTGATTTTAAGGCAAAATTATGCATTGCATGAAATAATTTATCTGGATGCTATCATTTCATCTTCCTGCTTTACAGAATCCATTGGGCTGGACATGGTGGAGCTGGAAATATAACAAAAAAATGGAGGTTATTAAAATTCACGAAAACTTAATTTTAAGATGTAAAACAATTAATAAAAACACTGAGGTTATTAAAATTCATGAAATCTCAATTAAAAAATGTAAAACAATTAATAAAAACACTGAGGTTATTAAAATTCATGAAATCTCAATTAAAAAATGTAAAACAATTAATAAAAACACTGAGGTTATTAAAATTCACAAAATCTCAATTAAAAAATTTAAAACAATAAAAACAGCTAGGTTATTAAAATTAATGAAATGTTAATTAACAAATTGAAAACAATTAACTTGTAATAAGTGTGGAGCTTTTAAACCATTTAAATATTCTGATTAGATACATTATAAATCAACTTGTTAAATCTTGTTTCAAACAAATACTAGTACTAGGCATACTATCTAGCTTTGTATTGACTATATAGTATATTATTCTGAAATTGTAACACTCAAATAAAAACCAGTTGCAACCTTTACTCACTCTCTAACCTTACCAGCATCAATCAATCTACCCTCAAAGCATACATTGGTAAAAAAAAAATATATTGATTTTTTAAAAATGAAGCATATAAAGATATGTAATTCAATTTTAAGTAATATTTTATTGTAATTAAACCTTTTACTATATAACAACCTATATTTTAAAGACAGCTATCATAACCCATCAAAGACCAGTGAATTTCTCACAGCAATGAGGCTCATGTAACAAATTAAAATAGAATTACTAAAAATGGAATGTACTGCAGTAAGAGAGCTGCTCAGACTACCTACTGGTAATTATTTTATCAGGGACGAATAACCCAATTTGTCAATTTTTTAAATAAAAAAAAAAGGTTTTTAATGATCAATTGTCAGATATTCTGGTTCTAATTTCACTACACGGTATGATTCATTTACAAATTATCAAGGAGTCTTATCCACTTATAAAGCAATGAAGCAAGCAGTTATCTAGGCTTTAAATATTTCTTGTGAGGGAAACAATACATGACAAGTTTCAGTCTATTGATTAAAGAGTAAAAGAAAACTTGCCTTCCTGTTTGTTTATTCAACACCGCTTCAAAAGCTTCTGATATCACTTTTACCACTTTATTAATTTCAGCCTCTGTTAGTTCACTATTTACAGTCAGTCGAATACTGAAATACAGTTTTAATAAACATTTTCAGAAAAGCTTCATTTCCATAGATGTTTTATTAATACTTTTATTCTCAACATATACATTGTAAATAGAAGTGCTCCATCCAAATAAATATACCACTGGCACAAATTAAAACAGGATTATCACAGTTTAAAACAGCTTATATTCAGGTATGTGATCAGACCATGAAAAATAAATAGGACATTTATTTCTGGACAAGAACTCAGTTGGTTTTATCTATTTTTTATTATAGGAAATGCAATTAAGTTTTATTTTAAAATTAAGCTAATTTTAAACTGTACTAATCTAGTCTAGTTGTACTCTTGTTATCAATTTAAAATTATGCCTTATATTCTTTTAAAGATTGGCATGTTAAAAATGTAAGTCTTCAACAGAATATATTAAAATATTATTATCAAAGTGGCACATATTAAACAGCAGGACCAGGCTTGACTTACCTGGGTGGCATGAGGACATGTTCTTCTTGTTCCAGAGATCGAGCTACAGTTAAAGCCACGCCTTCTTTCATGGCCTTGAGGAGGAAAAAGTTTTATATGTCAAATTTTAGTTAGGGAAAAAGTTTTTATGTCAAATTTACGTTAGGGAAAATGTTTTATAAATTATTACAAACGATATTTTTTTATATCAACAGACAGAAACAGTTAGAGGGGTAGAGTCAAGAGGACAATTAGACTGACAGACACAGGAGACTAGTTTTATATCTCATGGTTGCTAGGAAGGTTAGAGAGGTGTGCTGGGGTGAAAGGGATTCTATTAACAATCCTCCCTGCTACTGAAACTACTGCACTAAATAAATGCAATAATCAGATTTATAACTGAAAAAGTATGTGGTGCTAGTGTTGCCAAGATTGAAACTACTGTCAAGAGATGTGATTCAAATGAAGACTAATGGTGAATTCATTGTAATTATAGGGGAAAACAAAAAGACAGTGGTAAAAAAAAAAAACAACATAAGGGACTGAAGACATGGAGGGATACATTTTTTAAATTTGCTGTAAAAACAAACTACAACCAAAAGAAGAAACTTCTGTATCCCAGTAAATGTGGGGTTTAAAATGTTAATGTTGCTGAGTGTGATCAGCCTACTCACATGTTCAACCACCAGTTCCAGAGTTGTCACATCAAAATCTCTGTCATCAGCTGGTTCATTCAGGTAAATGTGTTTCACAGGGGAGCGCTTGTCTCCCATCACACCAAATGCAGAAATACTGAAAGGTAACTCTTTTGTTAAAATCTACACTCGCATTTATACTATCAATGAACACTTGCATGTATACTATCAATCAACACTAGCATTTATACAATCAATCAACACTAGCATATATACTATCAATAAACACTTGCATTTATACTATCAATCAACACTTTCATATATACTATCAATCAACACTTGCATATATACTATCAATAAACACTTGCATATATACTATCAATTAACACTTGTATTTATACTATCAATCAACACTTGCATATATACTATTAATCAACAGAGAATGTATACTATAAAGCAACACATAAATGTAAGCAATGCATACTGTAAAAATACTTTGATACAGAACCCATAGAAACTCCAATTAGAATTAATTTGAAAAAGCAAAAGGACAAGCATGGAACAGATCTGGGACCACTTCAAAGACTAGTGTTCCAAAAATAAAACAACACATCAGTTTGAAGAAAGGAAAAAAAAATAGATTGTCAGGATTAAAACAGCAGTTCACTTTTTTTTTAAACTTAATATCTTGCTTATTTGAATACTTACTTGCTTAATTTTTCATGAACCTTCTCACAGTTTTCTCTCAAATCAACCAAAAGTCCTGAAATAAAAATCTCACAAATGGAACTTCTAGTGTCACGAGTTCTTAGTATTATTATTAGGTAAACAATTCAAGGAAAAAAAACAAAAGAACAAAAAAAAAAAACAACTCAGCACTACTTATAAACCTTCCTATAGTATAATCCAGTTAAACAGTGAGTAACCCAGGTTGTATAAAATAAATAAGTGAGTATTCCTTACTTGGCCGTTCTTGTAAAATATGCAATGCTTCAATAGCAGCAGCAGCTAACATGGGAGGCTGAGATGCTGAAAAACAATAGCCCAAGCCAGACAACCTCTGTGAGATGGGAATAGAAAAAGGGTGTAATTAGTGTGATGATTAATTACGCAAGTCATTAATTTTATGCATGGTCTTTAATCCTTATTGACAGTTAAATACATCTCAAATCGTGGTAGATGACTTCTTTTTTAGTTTGCGCCAATACCACAAGACTAATTTCGTATGTCTTAAAACTTGACCACTAGAACTAGACTAGATTAGGCTAGGCTTATGCCTAGTCAATATCTATTTGGGAAAAGAAAAAATTTGCAGTTTTATGAAGATTTCCTGACTATTCATCAGATTTCATGAATTTCCAGATCAGGAAATTTTCTGAGTACTTAGCAAGATACAGAATTAATACAGACTGATTAGCATATTATGTATCTTCATATGATGAGGTTATAAAAACTTTCATTTCATATTTGAAAGGGAACCAGTGCATGATTAAGATGTCAGACGTTTGATGTAGCAGAATATATACAAACACAACCTGCAAGATCATACATTCCACCTGTGGTTATTACCTGGTGGTCAATGATAAACTTTTTGCCAGCACAGAATCCACCCACAGAGGCCATGGAGTTCTCAAGTGATCCAGATATCAAGTCAAGTTGATCAGGATTAATACCATAGTGCTCTGTGACTCCCCTGCCTGTGTCCCCCATCACACCAAAGGACAAGCACTCATCCAGAAAAATACGGACTTTGTATTTCCACTTGAGCTCAACCTGCAGAGAAAAAAATAAACTTTATTTTTTTGATAATGGCTAAAACGATTCGAAATAAAGAACAAAGTATGTAAGTTACAATGTATAAATTAAAAATTAAATACCCTTTCAGCAATCTTGGATTTTTACAAAGTATAAGGAAATAATGACTGAGACTGCTAACCAAAACGTTTCTAGTTCGAATCCGGGTTGAAGTCACAGGGCTGCCTACTTGTACGGTTTTGCCCGTAACTTTACGATTTTGACACCCAGGTTACGGAATTACGATTATGCTGCAAAATTACGGTTTTGATTTCAGTAGAGTAAAAAAAAAAATTCTGATGGTAACTTAACTTTATGTTCCCGGTCTGAGTTTTATATTTTAATTTAGCTAGTTATATTTCAGTATTTCAGTGTGTTATCCGGTTCTAAGGTTCTCAGCCTCTTCCGTAACAATCCCCCCTCCCCCTTCCCGCTCATGTCATGGCTGGCAGCAGTCGTGTTTATATTGTGAACTATTGACCCCGCGAGTGGTCTGTGTAATACCTCATGAGCCGGTGTTGTACGTAGAGAAAAAAAAGGGCGTGGCCTAAATCATTGAAAGTCTGGTCGCGCAGTCTGGCAAGACATATTTGCTGAGGCGGTATTACTACTAATACGGCTAAATGCCTAAATAGCGAGATATCGAGGCATTTTGTTTGAGATGTGCGAGCAGAGTTTCTTCCAGGCATCTCTTCGGGGGGGGGCAAAGCCCCCCCGAAAATTTTTACCGCCCCCCCGAACGAAATGAAATTTATATAATTTATATAGAAAATATATACTTTTAACAGTGTCCGCCCCCCCGAAGAAAGTCTACCGCCCCCCCGAAAATTTCAAGTGCCCCCCCGGAGAAAAAAGTCTGGAAGAAACACTGTGTGCGAGAAGACAAGATATTACTAAACAACGAGATCTAGGCTCACCTAGATCAATTACGGATCATATTTTTAAAATTGTTCTTTTCTTCTAGATATTACATTGATAAAATGTAGATTTAAAAAAAAAATATTCAAGAAATATGCTAATTCTAAACATCGTCACCCGTCGGCCGCTTACGGTTTCTTGTTCGCGGGAGAAAAAATCCTGACACACACACAGTCGAGGGGTCAATGAGTTCACATTGGTTTAGATATCCGTAAAGTTGGCCTATATAAAATATATATATTGCGCTATATCATACGTCATACTACTCATTGCAAGAACAATTCCTATTTGAAATTTTCCATTGTCGCCTTACATTCTGAATTTAACGGCGTTTTTTTAAAAACTAATTATTAGTCCATAAAATAAAAAGTAGCACGAGTCGCCGACTGTCATCATTACGCTGATGAGGTTTACGATCGTATAATATGGGTCTTATTTACATTGTATTTAAAAATGTGTAAAAATACGGAAAGTTACGGAAAACCTATGCTCTTGTTACAGGGAAAAAATTTTTGGGGTAGGCAGCCCTGAAGTCAGTAGAACGTGCCTGAGTCCACCCAGCTCTGATGGGTACCTAACTCATGTTAGTGAAAGTTACAGCAGCTGGGCATAACATTTCCACATTATCCCTTCATATGCCAGGGTCACAGAAAGAGGTGAACTCTACTTCACTTACCCCATGGACTGTCAGGTTTGAAACAGGAACTTAACTAACATACATTTCTAAACAGGTTAAATGTTTTGATAAGAAAAGAAATAGAAACACAGCATACCAATTTAGGCAGGGGGCATATGCTGCCAGTGTTTATGTACAAGCCTTCAACTACAATGAACCTTCTGGTAACTTTTGCCTTCTTAGGATTCTAGTGAATGAAAACAAAGATCAAAAGATGAGCAAATAAAATAATAAATTTTGTCTTGTATTCAAATTTTCAAAATGTTTACACTATTTTAAGATTAACAAAAGTACTGATCTTCCAGATAGTTTAAACCTAATATATATATATATCTGTATTTATAATTTTTATTATCCTAAATTTAGCCAATAAACAAAAAAGAGAACTTAAGGGTTCCACATGAATATCATACACTTTTACAGAGTTTTCTGTAAACAAACAAAACAAAAGTTTACATTCAGCTTTAGTTAAAAAAATTAAATTGTAAAGAAAAGAAACAAAAGATACCTTTTTATCAGCCTTGGCCTGTTCTATGAGAAGAGCTTCAAGGTGCTCCATGTCATTGTGTCTAAACCATTTAATGTGACTACGAGATGCAACTAGTCCTTTCTGGATAGAAAAATTCACGTTCTCGTCACTGTAAAAATACAAGACATAAAAATACAATATTTCATGGGCAGTGAAATTTAAAATAACCAAAACATAAAAGAAAATACCAAGATTAATTACACTTACAGAATAAATACTATTTTTCATAATTAATTAAAAGTTAAAAACAGTGAAAACATAATGAGGTTTTATTACATTTTATTACCATGGATATATTATCAATTTGTGTTTTATTGATGATCTATAAACACAGAAAGCTGTATCATCACTTACGCAAATATAATGTCTCCACGTTTAGAGTAGGCAGGTATAGCACTGGCAATAGTAGCAAAGCCATAGGAGTACAAAATGGCTTCCTCAGTGTTCATAAACTTGGCTATTTCATCTTCCAATTCAAGATGTACATCTACAAATTTAAAAAATCAGTAAAACAGACTATGGCTAAACTACGACATTGTTTATAACTACAGGAAACTTTTAAATTTAAAAAATTGGGATGCAAAAATCAAATGTATGACTGTTAAGTCTCAGCCCAGGACAGAAAAAATAAATTGTCTACAGGATGTTCCTGTGTTTAACCAGCCCTGTTGAGCACCTGACTTAAGGGCATGGGCGGGTGATGAGTACCAACTTCCTTATTTCCGAGTCAAAAGATGTAATACTTGGCTAATAGTTATAACTCAAAGAGTTAAGCATAAAAATATTTTTTTTTATTTTTTAAATCTTCCATTGCCATGGTGACGGCGGCCATATTGGATTTTATTGACGATTTTTAAATGGAAATAACTCAAAAATGGTTTGTTCAAATTTCATGAAAACTTAATATAGTCTGCAGACACATGTGTTTAAGACTTCTGATAGATTATATTTTCAAAAAAGAAAATAGGTTTTTTTTTACTTTTTTTTTTCAAACATCACTGTAAAAATTTCATTATTTCGTCCAATTTTTTCACTATTTCAACAACAAAATTTTTTTTTTACAAAAATTCCAAAAAGTGTTCTATCAGTTTTATTTGAATATATATAAAGAGTAACTGGAGCAAATTTAGTTCAGTTCTGATAATTATTAACAAAGTTATTTCAACAATTGTACAAAAAAACATCAAACTGAGAAAAACGCAAAAAACTAACAAAAAGTTGCAAAAAATGAAAATTTATCGCTGTATGTCACTAAAATCGACCACATTTATAGCCTGAAGTATGGTGCTGCTGAATATATTCCTTCTGAGCTTGTTCAGCTGTTAGTTTTCTTTTTTTCTGGCGCTGTTTGTTTTACCTAGAGCTGTAGTAAAGCTGTTGTCATGGCG
The DNA here is from genome assembly GCF_028476545.2 of Physella acuta. NCBI lineage: Eukaryota > Metazoa > Mollusca > Gastropoda > Physidae > Physella > Physella acuta. The sequence continues at coordinate 9,858 of NW_026732383.1, read as the reverse complement.
TCTTTTTTGGCGTCCTTCACTGGGTCTTCGACTATGGTTTCCTTCTTTTGACAGCAATGCCATAGCATGCCTGGGCCCAAAATTGAATTATGCTATCGCAGAAACAGCAGTATATTTTGCATGGTCTCATGTCTAAAGCCAATTATGATAAGACGATGTCTTTGTTTATTGTGAAAGTCCTTGTTCTGGATTCTTTTGCAGTTGTATACTTACGGTTTACAACATTTTTATTACTGCCACACCATGCTTGAAGCAAACACTTTACACTTTTTTCATCAATAGTAGCCACTATATCACAGTGGGCGAGGAAATATATTGATAGCATCAAGAAGCAAATCACAGTGGACAATAATTCTGCATGGCTGTGGTTTACAATTAGCACTACCAGTACTAGATGTAACAGTGCTTTCTTCTGTCTGTAAAAACTGTCTTACATTGCCGCAGTTTCTTAGTAAATGTGCATATTACATCTGCACCAGTGCTTGTCTGAATAGTGCTAGATTGAGTAGAGGTAGCTGCAATCAGTTGCATTCGGACGTGCTCTAGCTTTAGTAAATTAGTTAGATGTGTGTATCTATTTTTAGCGAGTGTTTTGTTCTACCCATTATCGAAAGAGAAACAAATTAAATCGTCTCTCTGCTTATGATAATTCACACAAACTAGTCTAAACTGTTAATAGTATATTTAATTGAAATAATTCTATATTAAAATAATGTAAGTATTTCACAGACGCTTAGAGAAACAAAACTAGATCAAACTTAGCAACGCGCTGAAACTAAGGGAATGTTTACTTCCGAAGCGAAACGACCAATCGCTAACTAGCTTCCGCAGTTGTATGCCAATGAAAAAATTGAGGTAAAAAATTTGCATACCGGAAAAACCCGACTGAGTAAAATAAACAACTTTATGACGTAGAAAAATAATCACATTAAAATAGGTATTTTGATTGGTCACTTAATTTTAGAACAAATAAAGAAAGGAGGTCACGGCCTTTCCATTGATATGAAACACATTAGGTTTCCGCGAAGCCTAATAGTACTTTTCAAGGTCGAAAACTTGCTATTTTTACCAAAAAATTAAACAAAAGACCCTGTACACACTACATTGAACCCGGTTTTTCATAAATAAATACTGTTTTTAGGGTCATAACAATGTCATTTTTAGATTCAACGACGGTTATTCTGTATAGATCAAGTAAAAGTGGGAAATCGATGATTTAGTGGATTTATGACGAAAAGTGCACCCGCCCATGTCCTTAAGCCAGGGAAAGTAAAGACGGCTAACCAGACAATGCATTTGTATGCATGGAGAGGGAGGGGCAGGAACAGATGAACTTCAATACTTCTGCAACCTACAGCATCAGGTCTGAAAAGGTAGTTTATTGTTACTAGCCTTGAAAAAGACATTGGACAGTGTGGCCTAGCAGTAGAGCGCTAGACTGCTAACCTAAAAGTCACAAGTTCAAATTCAGGTTCAAGTCAGTGGAACGTCCTTGAGTCCATCCAGCTCTGATGGGTACCTTACTCAGGTTAGGGAAAGTGTTACGCTTAGGTTCGTGCGAGAGGGTTTGAGTCACCTGACTCTACTTCATCTATTCAATGGATCGTTAGGTCTAAAGAGGGATCTTTACTTGAAGAAGATAAAACTTACCCATAGTTCCATAAAACCCCCTAGGCCCACATGATCCAACACCATAAACTCTCAAAGCTTTAACTGCTCTCTCCTGCAGATCAAACAAATACATCACAAAACATCAATTTACATGTTAGACATTAACAGAAATATGGTGTGCTGTAGCAAGGGCAGGCAACTACTCAACAACAGGGGAGGTGACTTACACTGATCTCCTTCCTCCCAACCATACCAAGGAAGTTGAAGGTGGCCATGTTGATGCAAGATTTACCATTGACTTTAATGTACTTCCCATTTTGTCTAGAAATTTAAAAAATTGGCATAATTTGTTATGAGTAAAACAAACAAAAAAAAACTTATTACATATCATCTTTACTAATTACAATCTATTAAGATTCAGACAACTAAAGAATTGCAAACTGAATTTCTGCAGATTTGTCAAAAAACAAAAAAAAAAACAGAATACCCTGACACACAATTCAATTGTTACAACAGTTTTACTGATAAGTGATATAATGCTTATAAACTAAAAGAAGTGATAATTATTTAATCAGTTTATATATGCTGACCCAATTACTTAGCAATTTACCCTTCAATGCAAAATTTCTCCATAGACTTGATCAGTGGATGATCATCTGGTACTTGTGGGGCTAGTGGCTCAGGTTCCCATTCTTCAACTAGCATGTCCTTCTCCTAAAATGAAAAGATCAGAACCCATGTTATAAAACAAAGATTGAGAAGAATAAAATTGAACAAAATTTTTTTTTTTATATTCATCGTGTAATATGCAAATCAACAAGTATTAAACAGCTGCGTGATCATTTATTATTAAACTTCATAAATAATTTTAAAATGACTTGTTTGCATAATTAAATAAAAAGGTCTTGAAATTAATAAAACTGTTAAAATAAGTACTTGTCTACACAAATAATTATACTAGGCTACTGCCAAAGCTAGTGGTTTCTATATACATAGAGAAAAATGGAAGCTAAACATCACAAAGATTTTTTTTCAAAGTTTCAATTTAAAAAAGTGACTGGTTCAACATAATTATTCACACTTCAGTTGTGATTATGGTAGAATAAGAAACAAAAAGAGCTAGACTATTGGCCTGAGCTCCAACCACAAAGTGACAAAGAACCACATAATGCTTAAGATTTTTGAGCCAGCTTACATTTTGTATCAGTTATGAGGGATTATCATTTAAATTCATGGTATTATATGTGGTGTGAAAAGTTTTAAAAAATCTACATAGCCTAAGTGCAAAAGCGTAGACATCAACTGCCACTCACCTTATCTGTCAGAACTGTCTTGTCTGGAGAAAAGCTTTGAGATACGTAAATTTTAAAGATCAGTACTATTAGGGCAACCTCAAATACGATATGATACCAAGGAGCCTGAAAAGATAATGGACAAGAGTTACATCAGATTCATTATTTAACTGATCTGGAGCAGAAATATTTTAAAAAATGTTAATTAAAAAACCATAGGCTAGTACTTTTTAATATAAAAATATAGAAATGGTGTCATATTAATTTCTGTCCTGGCTATTATAATGTTGGTGCAAGATGAAGAAATAGAATTGAGATCAGCTCATCAACTCAGTTTAGCCGACTAGATCTAGTTTTCTAAATCTATACAACATGTAGCCAGAAGAGAAAAAAAATAGTTTCTCTATCAGTGAATTACTATTAAAATTAAGCAAAGCCAACTAGCTTTTTATAATTTTAAATTTATCACTCCACAGTAGTCCACAGTCGGTGGTGTTAGGACTTACTCTTGCATTTTTCTTTGTCTAAAGTCTAGCTACTTCTTCATCTGACATTTATCATCTAGAAATCTAGTTATAATTTAAATAATTATTTCTAGTACAGCAGAAACTAGCACAGCCTTAACCTCGAAGTTAAGAGATCTAAACTAGACTAGAATCTAGATTTACATCTGGCTAGAATTAAGGCCTAGTTGGTAGATTTAGAATAGACTCTAATTCTATCATTCTTTCATTCTAGATCTAGAAATCTAGATCTAGACTAGAATCTAGTTTAGATCAAGAATCTAGATCTATATTCTACCACTTGTTGATTGTTGACTAATCAAATCCAAAAGAAAAAGTTACACTGGATATTATTACATAACATAATCATTAATCAGTGATGATGAGTGATCATTCTCATAAATCAGTTTTAGGTAAATTTCTATAGATTTAGATCTAAATCTAGATCTACATTCATTAGTGTGATTTAATGAATGAATGAGTCGTCTTGCTGATTCATTGGTGAATGATAGATTGCATTGAGAAGAAACTCCCCCCCCCCCCCCCCCCCCTCTTTTTCTCATTTGTTGATTGAATGATTGTTGCGGCCACATTAGGCTAGTTATTTTAAGATAAATCCGAACTTCAAAGGCCTAAATCTATATAGATCTAAAAATAACTAGATCTAGTAATCGCTAAAAACAGTTATTTCAAAATATTTAAGATTAAATAACAGTAATAAAAGACCTGCAAGACTCCTTGTATCAGATCGTACATGTCCCATGTAGCTGGTATGTACGCCATTTTGTATCTCATGAGTTCCGGAACTTAGAAATAGGCCTTCAGTAGTATTTTCATTCATGTCACGACGCATCCAATTTTGGACTAAAATAATTAGGCAACTGGGTCAGTTGCCATAAAAAATAAACCGGGAGTGATCTCCCCTAAACTTTCTCGAATATTCTTATATAAAATAACAGGGGATGGGAACTCGGGCTATAGACATGATTTTTAATCCATTTTAAATACTTAAAGTTTTAAAAATAGAATAAAATCTCGTAGACAAATTAATTGCACACCAAGTGAACGCGAATAAAAAAGCGCATAATAGTGCGCAATATTATTAGTACTTTTAAAATTTACATTAGTTTTTTGAGAAATCGGAAGTAGCGTAAATAAGTACTTCCAGTCAACGAAAAATTCTCAAAATTTGACAGAAGGTAGAGAATTAGATCTTTTACTTACATATCAAATTTCATTTATCTATCTGAAATAGTACTCAAGTTATAGGCTTTTGAAAAATTCAAAGTAGAAAAAGTACCACTTCCGGTTATCCGAAATCGCTCAAAAGTTGATACGGATCTACGATTTTGATAAAATACTTGTATATGAAATTTCATCAACCTAGCTGTAACGGTACTCAAGTTATCGTGTTTACACACGGACACACACACACACAGACACACACACAGACACACAGACATACGGACAAGATTGCAAAATTATGTTTTTCCGTATCAGTGAGATGTAAAACGTCGAGATTTGCAAAAATCTCGATTTTTTTTTTTTTGCACGATTACAAGACTTTCTCTATACTTCGTATATACGAGAAAGTAAAAATTTAGATTTCGGTTAGATCTAGTTATTTTTTTTTTTTGCGCATTGTAGACTTATTTTAGAAAATAACGTCATATAGATTCTAGATTTAAATTAAATTATCACACAGTCTACTAAGTGTTTACAATAAAATTTTAAACGTAGGCATACAGTTTTCATTTAGGCTATATTTATGAATCATCAGTTAGTTTTAGCCTACTTAAATTGTAATTTTATCATAATTAGGTCGATTATTAACTGATTCAGTATGTATTAAGTATCTTATTCAGTGGGTCATATCGAAAGACGTATTATGATGACATATTTTTTTTCTAAATAAAAATGTAAAGCCTTCGCTCAAAATTGGGCTGTGGAAACTTTAAAAGTATTGGCTATGTTTTCTCATGTATATAAATATTTATTTTCTTCGGGGGGGGGGGGGGGGGATGATGGACATGGACATGCTTGAGGAGGGGGGGGGCAGTTTCCACAGGAACTGCATGAAAGAAACACTGAATTATGCTTTTGACTTTTAAAACACATTTCAATACAGTATAGGCTTTTTTTCTGTTTACGTGATAGTGAATATTCATGTTTGTGTGCAATAAGCACTGAATAATATTGTTAAAAGCAACGTTGAACCTGTATTTATATTTAGGTTTGCACTTTTTAGCACTCGTTTTTCAAAGCCGCATCTTATGTGCTCCTAAAAATATGAAGCAAAGTTTAACTTATAAACACATACTATTTCCTGATATGGGGCCTACAACAAAAACGTGTTTGTTGTTAATTTGAGTTATATAGGCCTTCAGATACCATATATATATAAAGTATGTAAAGGGATTATAATGTCCTAAAGGTTTGTATTTCTACACTGAATTCTTGCAATAGCATACAGTGTAAATGTTTCCTCATAATGAATTTTGTATTTTAAGTATCCTTATTAAAATCTAAAACTAAATAATTTAGCCTAATTTTGCTACGTGTTTACTTTTGTTATCAGTGTATTAGGTGTTAATAGGAATTTATGTAGGCTAACTAAGAATGGGTCTTGTCCAGATAAGCCTCATCACAAATGCAAAAAGTGCACGGGCGAAAAGTTAAGACCCGCCCCTTGTGACCTAGATCTAGATGATTAGATCTAATTTATTTCTGATGTCTAGAAATTTTTAAATTTTAACGAACGCTATAAAAACAACTTATCCGCCAATAGGGTTCCGGTTGAGGTTTTGTTAGAGTTAGGGTTGGCTTAAGGGGTCATCCATAAATGACGTCACACGTAGGGGGAGGGAGGGGGTCCGTAATTTTGAGACGATGTGTGATGAGGGGGAGGGGGGGGGGGGTTTCAGATGTTGCGACGTCACATTTTTGCATTATAAAAAGCAATGTTAGAAAACGAATTTTAGACGTTATTTCGCGTTTTAGATATCTGTTTTAATAAATTGTAATAGTTTAGACAAGATTTTGGAAAAATATCGATGTTTTAAAAAAATTCAACTGCAATTTTGAGGGGGGTTGTAGGTTGAGGTTTACCGTCATTTTAGGAGGGGGGGGGGGGTCTGGCTTTTTGTGACGACGTGTGACAGAGGGGAGGGGGGGGGGAGGTAAAAATCGTCAAAAAAAGCGTGACGTCATTTATGGATGACCCCTAAGGGTTAAGGCTAAAGTTACCAAAATACAGATCTTTTTATTGCCAATTATTAATGAGATGTCCCCCAATGTCCCCCTCTTCAATAAAATTTAATTTTTTTTTTTGTGGTGGCGGGGGTTAACTTTTTTGGCTGGGCTAATCTGGACAAGATCCATTTATATCATTTATTAGTGTTATTGTCGTTTGGTATACAAAGCAAAACAAAGTTGTTTTTCGCAATCGAAATAGACTGAGCGATAAAGTGTATTCATTATGGTTCAGTTGTTTGGTTTCAGAGAAAAGCAAGAGCGTTTATTAATGTGTTGATGCGATTCGCTTATGCATTTTTACATCCGAGACGATACCCAACGCTGCAAACATAATTAAATAAATAGTTTCGTCTACAATATGACATCACATTTATAGATATATATAAATATATATATATATATATATATATATATATATATATATATATATATATATATATATATATATATATATATATATATATATTTATTTATTTATTTATTTATTTAATTATCTATTTATTTATTTATGTACATGAATATGTATATGTAGGCTATGTATAAATGTTTCATCTAGACGTTTCATCCTTTTTGACAGTGTTCAAATTCTGGCTCTCCATATCCATTAAGTTCCTGGTTCGTGCAGTTACTTCCTACCGTGGGACTGTACACACCAACACACGAGGAACACACCGATGAACACACCGTCACACGAGGA
>NW_026732382.1:75000-198726 GCF_028476545.2 Physella acuta | reverse complement strand
ACCTATCTTTTTATTGACAGAAATAGAAAATATATATCTTATATATTAAACTTAGTTTTCTCAGATCTCAACTGACAGAATATTGGGTACAACAATGGGTTCCATTAGTTTTGGTGTACTTACTAGTCCGGTCACGTTAGGTCAATTATCCAACCCAGTGTATTCCTAGGTGTGACATTAATGTCGCTCTACACAATTGTGGTGGTGAGGTGTGTGTGTGGGGGGGGGGGGGGAAGGTGTGGGAGATAACCAACTCAGAGTGAACATAGCGTCAGTTTTTAGATGACTGTTCTAAACATACATATATATTACACAAATATATATTTCACAAATATAGGGCCTATATATTACAGAAATAGATTAAAATAAGTAACAGTGGTATTATGACGATATTTTTTTTTACAGAGGGGTCCATGGGGGAGGGGGTTGTAACTGTTTCATATAATTTGTAATAGTAAACACTATCGCCCAAACTGTAAGAATACTACTACTTCATCATGATGACGTTGTTGACCTTGTCAAAATTTCCCCACCACTACGCAGTTTGCTCATAAGTAAATTTAAATAGAGGTGCCACATCAGTTGTATTTGTTTCTGTATTGCATTTAAAAAAAATTAATCACACGATTCAAACTGTATTTATAAAGTATTTATGTGTGAAGTTTTATGTATACCATTTTCTAATTCAATTACTCATAAGCAAATTTATAATCAGTTGCCTTAACCTTAACACCCCTCTTGCCAAGTGGTACTACCCCTAGAGGTTTTTTAACATTGCAATGCATCTTAATGGTTATTTTTAGAATGGCAAACTGATGCAGCTGTTAATACGTGTTGTAAACGTAGACACTACTAGACTAGTACAATTATGCTTAATTGCTGCATGAAAAGAAATCTTGTGATTTACATAGATGTGCCGACCAAAAATATTTTTTAACAAATATCATTGTTTAAAACTTTGAGTTTAAAAAGTTGCCAAAAAGGCGCCACTTTGCTGAAAATGGCCAGAGGGGGAGCGGCCCGCTCCCCCTGCTCCCCCCCTGCGTACGCTACTGATAGGTATGTAGAAGGTATTTTCTCAAGCTTTAGGTAGGTGAGCTACAAATTATCTACTTTTTCCTTGACGAAGATGTAGAATAGAAACTTTTGAAGAAAGGATCTATCGAGGTAGAGGACGTGGAATGGTGGACATGATACCAGTGTTTCTTTCAGACTTTTTTCTCCGGGGGAGGGGGGCACTTGAAATTTTCGGGGGGGGGGGGGGGGCGGTAGACTTTCTTCGGGGTGGGGGGGGGGGGGCGGACACTGTTAAAAGTATATATTTTCTATATAAATTATATAAATTTTATTTCGTTGGGGGGTGGGGGCGGTAAAAAAATTTCTGCATGATACAAAGAGAAAAAGCTAGAAGGACAACAGTTTTACTGAAAAGTTTGTCATTGAAACATTGGTAACTAAAAACTGAGTTTTTTGTTTGTTTTTGATAAGCTGAAAACTGAGAAAAGAAATTAAATGATTCGATCGGAAATTTCTCAATTCAAGCTAAAAACGAAAGCTAAGATAATATTTCGTCTGCACGATTGTGTCAATTCAAATATCAGCTGGTGTCTGGTTTATAATTCCATCTTTATTTGGGATGAGGTCATCTCTCATCGGGGATACAGAACACATTTTACACAACTCCTACTAAACGCCCTGACGCCCTGACGCCCTGACGCCCTGACGCCCCTGGGCTAGGCTCACGTGTCTTACCCTGCGTCTCCTCACTTCCCCAAACCTCACCCCAGGTCATATTTTGACGGGAGACACGTGACCTCAACAAACACGACGTGATAAAATTACCCGTCTGGCTTGGATTTGAGCCTACAATCACCCACAGGAATATTCAGTTATCGTTTCACGTTTCAAGCCACTTGTCTAATCTTCTAAAGCCAGATGTTGCCTTCTAGGTCAATTATTATGAACATCATTTGCTGGCAATTTCTCAGGTAATCAGATTCCTTAATTATTGTCTGTCGAAACGTTTCTTTTAATCGATAAAAGTGAAATACAAAACGTGTGGCATTATTCATTTTTATCATATTCTCATATTTGCTATTCTTGTCATATTCTCATATTTTTGTTATATTGTTATATTTACTATTTTTTGTTATATTCTCATATTTGCTATTTTGTAAACTGATGTGTAGTATTTTAGTACTGTCTTTATTTCAATCCACACGAAAAAGGAGGGGGGGGGGTGGTAGGACGCAGATATAATTTTTAAACAGTCTTCCCTTGTTGACATGTACATTGTTTGTTAGTGTAAATCATGTACACAATTTTGTTACTAGAGGCTCACAACATCAAGTGTGTACAGTTATGTGTACAGCTGCCTGACCTTGCTTTACTTGAAGATGGCGGTCATCTCGGCTAGTGACTAATTACACCTGATGACTAATTACACCTGCTGACTAATTATTTTTTCATACAACGTGAAGTCTAAAACTAACTTACCATAAGGCTAATTCGAAATCTAAAAATAAGTGCAAGAGAACCGTTAGTCGTGCCTAGAAAAAACAATGAGTACTAACTAAAAAATATTAGGAATTGAAACGTTGTCATAAGTCAGGTGTGTTGAAAATAGTTTCTAGTGCAGATCCTTGAAAGCTGTCTGATTTTCAGAACTTACTGGAATAAATCAGATGTTTGTAGATGTCAGTGATTGTCCAATAAATCTAGCTCAAGAAAAAAAGTCATAGTGACTCTAGCTGACGGAAAAAAAGTCATAGTGACGCTAGCTGAAGGAAAAAAAAAGAAAGACGTTTTGACAAGGGAAGCCACCCAATATTAAAATACAAACATTAACCATTGGCGTGTTATCTCTAGGTTAATAAAATTAAGCAGATACGATATGAATTTTTCTAAAGATCATACGTTTAATTGTTTATACGGTTATAATGAATGTAGAAATTTCAGCAATATGTGCTATAAAGCTATGTACAAAAACTACTATTGACACTGTAAACAATTTATAAGGAGGCAGTCTTTAATTTTTAGCTTTATGAATGCATTCATTATTAGATTTCCTAAGCATTTGATGAATTTATTATACAAATAAAACTACATGTAGTTATAACCTGATTAGACGCATCACTTTTACTTGATTGATGTGTTTTCATAGATCCGTTTTGCATGATTTAAATACTGATTTCGCCAGTAAATGTAAACGTTTTATATTTGTCAATGATTATTTTTTGCCATAGATTTGTTCTCACTCATCCGTCACTAGGTGTTTCTTCAAGGCATCGGGGGGGGGGGGGGGGTCAGACGAAATGGAATTTAAATTGAAAACATATTTTTACCAGTCTTCGTCTCCCTCCCGGAAAATTTAGCCCGCCCCCAAAATTATCAAGTGCCCACCCCCTCCCCCTCGGGTGAAAAAAGTCTGAAAGAAACACTGTCCGTCACTTCACTTGCCCCATAGACCGTCAGGTTTAAAAGGGAAACTTTACATCTAGTTTCAAGCTCGAGTTCAGAAATTTCAGACTGGCTTCCCTTACTTTACCGGTAAAAAATAGCGAAACAAATTTAGGAGCGCATACTTTTCACAATTGAAAAATATGAAAGGTAAAGTTCATTTTTATTACCTAAACTAAATGTAACGGCGGTGTTTACCTCGCTAATTAATCTCATTACCACACTAAGTAACTAAGCTGTAATGGCCGTCCATTTTACTTTACATTTCGCTATAGATCCCGAGTGAGTTTTTTTTTTTTTTTTTTACAATGCGTTTGAATTGCACTTTGGCTTAGAATGTTAAAACTATTTTATTCGCTGCTGGTTTTAATCTGAATATGATGGGCAGTGCTGTATCATTAAACCGCTGTTAATTTCCGGCTTGTTACCTCTAGCTAGTTTTTCATCTTTCTCATACATAAACAAAAGAACGTGAAAATAATATTAAATACACTCGCATTGCTTATACATATTTCAGAGATCAATGTCAAATAATATGTTCGCTTATATGCCTAGAAGAATGATACATTTTAATAATAGTATGGTCAAAAAACACTAAGTTTGTAATTTTGCCAGGGGAGGTAATTTTAAAAAATTCAACTCACGTTAAATATTGCTATGGGGTATATATCGGGGGGGGGGGCAAATTGTAAGTTCGCCCCGGGCGCCGTGACGGGTCGCTACGCCTCTGTCTGTGCATACATGTACGTTGGAGACAAAAATAATATTTTAAAATAAAGCAGCCGTCGTAATTTAAATGCTATATCCATACACACTTTAATAAATTAATTACAATTACACATCCGTCAGCATACTCATAGCCATCCCATTATGTAAGCACGCATGTCAACACTGCTCATCTACACAATAAACAGGCTTATGCAACCATGCACACCTAACCCACCTCAACAGGATAGCCCGACATCACAACAAACAACACAAGCATCAGGGAACTTAAGCACGACAGACGGAGCAAGCCTCAAAGTTAGCTCAAGAAATACAAAGACAGCGAACACCATCACACTACAGCAAGACGCATCAAATCACAAGGACACACAACCACAGACTGCTATGGAAACAGTAACATCAACACACCACAGCAAGACGCATCAAATCACAAGGACACACAACCACAGACTGTTATGGAAACAGTAACATCAACACACCACAGGAATACGCCTTGAATCACAAGGACACACAACCACAGACTGCTATAGAAACAGTAACATCAACACACTACAGCAAGACGCATCAAATCACAAGGACACACAACCACAGACTGCTATGGAAACAGCAACATCAACACAACACAGCAAGACGGATCAAATCACAAGGACACACAACCACAGACTGCTAAGGAAACAGTAACATCAACACACCACAGCAAGACCACTCAAATCACAAGGACACACAACCACAGACTGCTATGGAAACAGCAACATCAACACAACACAGCAAGACGGATCAAATCACAAGGACACACAACCACAGACTGCTAAGGAAACAGTAACATCAACACACCACAGCAAGACCACTCAAATCACAAGGACACACAACCACAGACTGCTATGGAAACAGTAACATCAACACACCACAGCAAGACCACTCAAATCACAAGGACACACAAACACAGACTGCTATGGAAACAGTAACATCAACACACCACAGCAAGACGCATCAAATCACAAGGACACACAACCACAGACTGCTATGGAAACAGTAACATCAACACACCACAGCAAGACGCATCAAATCACAAAGACACACAACCACAGACTGCTATGGAAACAGTAACATCAACACACCACAGCAAGACGCATCAAATCACAAAGACACACAACCACAGACTGCTATGGAAACAGTAACATCAACACACCACAGCAAGACGCATCAAATCACAAAGACACACAACCACAGACTGCTATGGAAACAGCGAACACCAGCACACCACAGCAAGACGCCTCTAACCCTAAAAAAATTCGTGTCGCTTGTTTAGAATGTTGAACAGAAGGGCACATAACCCAACATGTCTCAATGTTTTATCCTACTCATTGCCCTACAACGTAGGTAGATTTGTTTCTCAATGCTCGTACCCATCTGTTATTTAAATAACTCACAAATAAACCACATAAACATACATTACAGGCGTAAAAACGTACGTACATTATTAATTTGGCTAAAAACAAAATGACTTAAACACGTGAAGGTTTTTGCCGATTTTTTACCACCCACCCCAACCCCAACGCACTGTGTGTTAACTAAGCGGTTACCATTTTAGAAGGGGATGTAACTAGGCTTGGCTTATTGTGTCGATTATTTTAATGGAGTTACTTCGCTTGACATAGAAAAAAAGCTTTGTAAACTGTTCACAACGATAAACATGTTAACAGGGGTTGTACTAAAATGATCCTAAAATAATGGGGTCGGGGGAGGGGGGGGGGGGGTCGGACTTGTATGGCGATATATTCCAATAGAGGGGGGGGGCAGGTTTAGAGAGTGTGACGTCACACTTCCATTTTAAAAATATTTTTACAGTTACTTAACATTTTTAGATTAGCTCTTTTGTAAATTATGTAAATATATCAATATATCAAACTTTCACCCAGCTCAATGATTTAAATCTTTTGGATACGCCGTTTAAGATAAAAAAAATTAAATGCAGGTGTAAGGCAAAAATGTGAGCGGGTGGTGACGGCATATTGTAATGAAGGAACTTCTCAATGAGTGAACCATCAAAACCTTATCGTGTGAGTTCAATATGGAAGTATTCCAAACTCACAAGAACAGCAGGACACGTCAGTGGATTCTCAACTGACAAGAGTTGTCTCAACCGACAAGAGTCGTCTCAACTGTCAGGAGTCGTCTCAACTGTCAGGAGTCGTCTCAACTGTCAGGAAATGTCTCAACTGTCAGGAGTTGTCTCAACTGTCAGGAGTTGTCTCAACTGTCAGGAGTTGTCTCAACTGTCAAGAGTTGTCTCAACTGTCAGGAGTTGTCTCAACTGTCAGGAGTTGTCTCAACTGTCAGGAGTCGTCTCAACTGTCAGGAGTCGTCTCAACTGTCAGGAGTCGTCTCAACTGTCAGGAAATGTCTCAACTGTCAGGAGTTGTCTCAACTGTCAGGAGTTGTCTCAACTGTCAGGAGTTGTCTCAACTGTCAGGAGTCGTCTCAACTGTCAGGAGTTGTCTCAACTGTCAGGAGTTGTCTCAACTGTCAGGAGTTGTCTCAACTGTCAGGAGTTGTCTCAACTGTCAGGAGTTGTCTCAACTGTCAGGAGTTGTCTCAACTGTCAGGAGTTGTCTCAACTGTCAGGAGTTGTCTCAACTGTCAGGAGTTGTCTCAACTGTCAGAAGTCGTCTCAACTGTCAGGAGTCGTCTCAACTGTCAGGAGTTGTCTCAACTGTCAGGAGTTGTCTCAACTGTCAGGAGTTGTCTCAACTGTCAGGAGTTGTCTCAACTGTCAGGAGTTGTCTCAACTGACAGGAGTTGTCTCAACTGACACGAGTTGTCTCAACTGTCAAGAGTTGTCTCAACTGAGCAGGACACAACACCAACTACTTCTCAAGAACCTGGAGACAGGGTGAGAACTTCAGCACTCGCTGACCCCTGTAAGGCTCACTCTTGCAGTGACCGCTGTTTGAGATACATTTACGCGAGAGCTTAATTTTTTTTAAAATGATGTACAGGGCACTATCTTTTCATATCAAATTTCGCTTTCAATTATCAGATTCAACTCCGCAACGGTTAAAGGTCATTGAATGTTTAAGCGCTTCACCACCCAACTTCAATTAATTAATTTTCGTCCTATTTATTTTATGTGTATCTGAGTGTTTAAGCTTTTTTCCTGTCGAAGATGGATTTAAGTAGAGGGTTTTGTTTTAGGAATGTGATTTGTTTGCCAATAGAATTAGATTAAAAATAAAATAGGAACTAAAATAAAAATGGTGGCCGTAGAACGTTTTTATTAATCAGACCACATGGGTGAACGTGCAATTAAAAACTGAACATCACTGTTGTCCTTGACTGGTAGTGTTACATACTGGTGGTGTCACAAGCTGGTGGTCTCACAACTCTATATTGTAAGCGTCGATCAGCTGACCTCGCCCACCTGTCCTTAAGCGTCGAGCACCTGTCCTCGGCCACCTGAGCGGATGGCGTTATACCTCTGCCAGCGTGAGTACCTGCTGCCCCTGTTGGTCTGCTGCTGGGGCTGGTCGCTGGCGTGTGGGCTGGCCACAAAGTGCTGGGCGGTAGCCCGGCGGAGTCTGGTCAACAGGATGTCATCGGTCAACTTCTCATCGCCTCTGAAGCTTGGGTCTGAAATTATGGGATAGAATTTGTCAGGTCAGCAGAATGACGTCACTTATTGAGCACGTGCCTGAAATTATGGGATAAGATTTGTGGGTTGTTTTTTTTTTAACTGCTGAGGGTTTAGCATTAGGGTTAGACTCCAGTCAAGTCATTCCGATCGGGTTACTAATTATAAACTGCCTGGTGATTAGGGTTTAAATTTAACTGGGCATTTAGTTAGGGTAAAGGAATTTAGGTAACTTGAAGACCCCGGAATTAATAACGTAATAGCTTAGATTACACAACTTACTAGCGTAAATTACACCATGTAATACCGTATATTATACCACACAATAGTGTAGATTACATCACACAACAGTGTAGATTACACCACATAACAGTGTAGATTACACCACACAATAGTGTAGATTACACCACACAATAGTGTAGATTACATCACACAACAGTGTAGATTACACCACACAACAGTGTAGATTACATCACACAACAGTGTAGATTACACCACACAACAGTGTAGATTACACCACACAACAGTGTAGATTACATCACACAACAGTGTACATTACACCACACAATAGTGTAGATTACATCACACAATAGTGTAGATTACACCACACAATAGTGTAGATTACAGCACATAATACCGTATATTATACCACACAATAGTGTAGATTACACCACACAACAGTGTAGATTACACAACACAACAGTGTAGATTACACCACACAACAGTGTAGATTACACCACACAACAGTGTAGATTACACCACATAACAGTGTAGATTACACCACACAATAGTGTAGATTACACCACACAATAGTGTAGATTACAGCACACAACAGTGTAGATTACACCAAACAATAGTGTAAATTTCACCACGTCATAGTGTAGATTACTCCGCGTCATAGTGTAGATTACACCACACAATAGTGTAGATTACACCACACAATAGTGTAGATTACACCACACAATAGTGTCGGTTACACCAAGTTATTTGAAACAATGCATATCATGAAGCAGTTATCTGATGTCACAGTACCTTCTCTAAACAATGCCAGACATACAAAATGTTTACAACTACAGAAGTTCCAGACTTACCCGAGTCTAGAGTCTCCGGTATGTCAATGTCAAAGTATTCTCCCTCTATCTTGACCATAGTTGACCTCACTGTATGAATGAGCAGGGTCATGGACAGACAGACGATAAGGCAACTTTTGGGAAACATTTTCTCTGTGGAACAAAACAGTGAAATCATATAACAATTTTTTTTTCAATACCTTAAACATTTCGATTATTTCAAGAACTCTACCAGAATTTTTTTTTAACCTGGCATTATTTTTGTTTTTAAATATTAGCAAATCTTCGTGTACAGAGGCGTTGGGTGTGGACAGCAAGGTGTGACACCCCACCTAGAGCTGCCACTTCACTTGGCTTTTTACAGAAAGTCAAATCTAGATCAACTCTCTAGCGTTTACTATTACAAATACGATTAGGACATTCGGATTTTTTATGACAAACTACATTGATATTTTTATTTCCAATCTCTTTAGGATATAAGTATCACTATCGTAAAGACTCCTATTTAACCTAACGATCCATTGGGCAGATGAAGTTCATATCTTTTTGAACTCGGCAGAGACAGCGTGGCCAACACTATGCCCAGCCAACTTTAATTTCCCTAACATGATTTAGGTACCCATTAGAGCTGGGGGGACTCAATGACGTTCTACTGACTTGAACCTGGATTTGAACTCTAGACTTCTGGATCGGCATTCTAGCGCTCTATCGCTAAGCCACGTCCGTAGTTATCACTATATTTGATTTAATATATTCAATACTGCAGGAGAACTATCTTTTTCGCTTTTTCAGCTTGAACTTAGTTCAATGAACTTAAACCTTTTCGTAAGCGATCAACGCTATTAATATTAATTAAAGGCAACAAATCGTCAGTCCAATTTGTGAATAAATAAATTGTGTAATGTTTCATTAAAGTAATCAGCTTAACTATAATGGATAAATCTGGATTCGATTGAACCTGTGACAGTTGGTACCATGTTTTGGTACCATGTTAGGTGAGGTACCATTATGATCAAGATGCTAAGTATTGTTGAAACATTGACCGGTAACACAGTTTTTTAAAATATTGAACCGGAGTAACAGATGATCATCTTAAAAGTGGACTAAAGGGTATAGAAACAACAATATAAAGCGACGATGTATCCCAAGTATACCCAAGTTTTTAAATTAACTACATTTCTGTTAGTTACGTTGTATTATTGAAATATCATTCTAATATATATATATATATATATATATATATATATATATATATATATATATATATATATATATATATATATATATATAATATTATATATGTGTAGTATATTTATAATGTAAAAGCATTAACTAGAACTTCAGTGGATTGAGTTATCCCCTCGATATAAACAATCTGTACGTTATACGGGAATCACGTGAACAAACTGCCTTAGGCTAGTTAAAAAAGGAACGTAGCTAAATATTAAGAAACTTGGTACAAACTTGAAAAAACTCACCGAATGAGGTTCTACTGTCTTCGTGGTCAGACAACAAAGGCTCTGTGCTATCGTCTCAACTCTGCTCCCTTTTTATAGGATAGCTGTATCATGTTTTTTTTTGTGTGAACCAACATAATCCCGACCCCCTAACAGAAATACCACACACACACACGTGAACACACACACACACACATGAACACAACTCACACACTTTCGCTTGGATCAAATGCAAATCGAGCTAAGGCCTTTAACCTGATCATGATCCCTGCCATTTCAAGCAGACAAAATAATTGTTTCATTAGAGCCTTGGCTTTAAGATATTTTAATATTTAACACAAAGTTTCATGTCGATATTACGATTGACATTTCTACGTTATTTCTCAATCAAATGCAGTTTTATTCCGGCGTTACCTCTCAATAGTATTCAGTGCAATACTGAAAAGCTTGATAAGTATCAACATTTAATCTCACGAAATGTGTAAATATTTAGTTTGTATTAAATATTACTTGTTACAGCTTTTAATTTACTGTTATAGTCTTGTTAAATTTGGGTTAAGGTTATGGTTTGGTTACATAAGTAGTTTATCATTTGGTTACATTAGGGGTCTAAGTTTATTGATCCGTTACAAAAGGGGTGGTAATTTTTCTACCTTCTTGCAAAAAGAACTATGCTTATCACATACGAAGGTACATAACTCCAATAATAGATTATTTAAGGGCTCCTAGATTTGTCGCACTTAATTGCAGCTTGTAAGGACTTTAGTTAAATCCCAAGTAACCTTTTGGAACAAAAAATAATGTGAGAGAGCTTGGGTAGAGGCTATAGTAGATTTAGGTTAAGGTAAAGTCTTAGGTATTGTGAGGCTAAAAATAAAACGTGTTAAGTCTAAAGGCGGTGAGTGCGTGAGTGCGTGTGTATGTGTTTGTGGGTGTGTGTGTCTGTTGGGTTTTATATGTCGAATTAGCACTTTAAAGAACTATGGCGTACTACTATAAATCACGGGCTTATTGTGTAATGCTAAACATCATGGGATAATTATGTGATGCTATACAATTTGGGATTATTGCGTGGTGC
Organism: Physella acuta; assembly: GCF_028476545.2. Classification (NCBI taxonomy): domain Eukaryota; kingdom Metazoa; phylum Mollusca; class Gastropoda; family Physidae; genus Physella; species Physella acuta. The sequence continues at coordinate 187,305 of NW_026732382.1, read as the reverse complement.
TATAAATCAAGGGATTATTGTGTAGTGCTATTTCTAGTGGGATTAATGTGTAGTGCTATTCCTCGTGGGATTAATGTGTAGTGCTATTCCTCGTGGGATTAATGTGTAGTGCTATTCCTCGTGGGATTAATGTGTAGTGCCATTCCTCGTGGTATTAATATGTAGTGCTATTCCTCGTGGGATTAATGTGTAGTGCTATTCCTCGTGGGATTAATGTGTAGTGCTATTCCTCGTGGGATTAATGTGTAGTGCTATTCCTCGTGGGATTAATGTGTAGTGCCATTCCTCGTGGTATTAATATGTAGTGCTATTCCTCGTGGGATTAATGTGTAGTGCTATTCCTCGTGGGATTAATGTGTAGTGCTATTCCTCGTGGGATTAATGTGTAGTGCTATTCCTCGTGGGATTAATGTGTAGTGCCATTCCTCGTGGTATTAATATGTAGTGCTATTCCTCGTGGGATTAATGTGTAGTGCTATTCCTCGTGGGATTAATGTGTAGTGCCATTCCTCGTGGTATTAATATGTAGTGCCATTCCTCGTGGTATTAATATGTAGTGCTATTCCTCGTGGGATTAATGTGTAGTGCTATTCCTCGTGGGATTAATGTGTAGTGCCATTCCTCGTGGTATTAATATGTAGTGCCATTCCTCGTGGTATTAATATGTAGTGCTATTCCTCGTGGGATTAATGTGTAGTGCTATTCCTCGTGGGCTTATTGTGTAGTGCTATTCCTCGTGGTATTAATGTAATGTTCAATATATCATGGGTTAAATGTGTACTGCTAAAAATCATGAGGTTATTGACCTTTGATGCTGATGTTTTTGTTGCAGTTGAAAATTTCAGGCCTTCAAGTCTCTGCTCGCTTCTACGTTATTAGTTTCTGTATCCACAATACCCATATTTTAAAAATGAATTTCATATTCAATCGTAAACGTTGCTGCTTTAATTAGTAACTAATATGACGTCATAAATGACATAGTTGCCACCCAAACGTCACTCAAATGTCACACAAATGTCAGAGACTAATCCTGTAATTCTCTGATTGTCATTTTTGGGCATGTTGATCAGCGACCTCAACAATTTTAAAGCTGATCCTAATCTCATTTATGTGAAGGGAGCTAACTGGTGGCACTAAAATAAACTAACGACAGAGATTAAAATAAGACACGCATTTTGTCCACATTCATTTCATTGTTGTAGTTTTTTTTTTTTTTTTTTTTTTTTTTTTTCCTCCTCGTGAATTGGCGCAATTTTTGTAACACGTGAGTTTGGCGCCTTGTGTTATGGAAGAAGTTTACTGAGTAGGTTAGTTAGAATTAGGTTTAATGGTAATAAACTAGGGTTAGGTTTTTGTGGTAAGGACTTAATCAATGGTCAGCTGTAATGGTGGGGTGGCGTGGTGGAGCTGTAGAAAGCCAGATTTCTTAACATTGAGCTTAGATCAGTCTACACTGGCTCTACTTTACACTTCATGTGTATACGTGGCCAACTATTTTCATAGAACTAGCCATTCTTCTACTGGCCACAACTATTCTAAAGGCATTGAACTGGTCATAGAACAAGCCAAACAATTAGTTCAGACATAGAACTTGCCAAACAGTTAGTTGAGACATAGAACTTGCCAAACAGTTAGTTGAGACATAGAACTTGCCAAACAGTTAGTTGAGACATAGAACTTGCCAAACAGTTAGTTGAGACATAGAACTTGCCAAACAGTTAGTTGAGACAGAGAACTAGACAACAGTTAGTTGAGACAGAGAACTAGACAAACAGTTCAGGCATAGAACATAGAACTTGCCAAACAGTTAGTTGAGACAGAGAACTAGACAACAGTTAGTTGAGACAGAGAACTAGACAAACAGTTAGTTGAGACAGAGAACTAGACAACAGTTAGTTGAGACAGAGAACTAGACAACAGTTAGTTGAGACAGAGAACTAGACAAACAGTTAGTTGAGACAGAGAACTAGACAACAGTTAGTTGAGACAGAGAACTAGACAACAGTTAGTTGAGACAGAGAACTAGACAAACAGTTCAGGCATAGAACATAGAACTTGCCAAACAGTTAGTTGAGACAGAGAACTAGACAAACAGTTAGTTGAGACAGAGAACTAGACAACAGTTAGTTGAGACAGAGAACTAGACAACAGTTAGTTGAGACAGAGAACTAGACAAACAGTTAGTTGAGACAGAGAACTAGACAACAGTTAGTTGAGACAGAGAACTAGACAAACAGTTAGTTGAGACAGAGAACTAGACAACAGTTAGTTGAGACAGAGAACTAGACAACAGTTCATGCACAAAACATACAACTGGCCAAACAGTTAGTTGAGACATAGAACTTGCCAAACAGTTAGTTGAGACAGAGAACTAGACAACAGTTCAGGCACAAAACATACAACTGGCCACCCTACACCTACAGAGCAGAGTTCACATAAAATCAATAATTCTAATGATCCTCTAGTTCTACCTAAAAATAGCCAGACGCGCTATTTTTAACTTTTTTGACAGTGTCCCGTGATCTGTTAGCACGTCAGGTCACATAAAAATAGGTCTGGTTGTTTTGTTTTGTTGTTGTCTATTGCCCATTGTTGTTTTTGCTGTTGTCTATTGCCCATTGTTGACTGTGTTGTTGTCTATTGCCCATTGTTGACTGTGTTGTTGTCTATTGCCCATTGTTGTTTTTGCTGTTGTCTATTGCCCATTGTTGACTGTGTTGTTGTCTATTGTCCATTGTTGACTGTGTTGTTGTCTATTGCCCATTGTTGATTGTGTTGTTTATGTTGCTTTGCGCGTTTCTTGACCTCAGCATATGAAGGGAAGGTGTGGTCAGCACATTGTACAGCCGCCTTTACTCTCCCTGGCATGGTAGGTACCTATCACAGTTACATGGACACAGGGACGTTCTACTGACTTGGCCCCGGATTCAAACTCGAATTTCCGAGTTAACAGCCTAGCGCTCTACCGCTTAAGCCACGACGTCTCATACTTACTATGTACGGTTATAATAAGCTTAGTTGGCTTTTGATAGCTACTTTGGATATGACATGCTAGGCCCCGATAAGGTAAATGAAAAAACAATGTTAAAAATAAATTGGATGTTGTGGGCAGAGAAAATTTTTAATGTTTTACCACTGGTATGGTTTATAAACGTTAAGATAAGGGTTACTCATTCTATTGAGGATGTATATAGGCCTAGATAATTATATTTATATATATATATATATATATATATATATATATATATATATATATATATATATATATATATATATATATATATATATATATATATACACATATATATATATATATATATATATATATATATATATATATATATATATACATATATATATATATATATATACATATATATATATATATACATATATATATATATATATATATATATATATATATATATATATATATATATATGTATATATATATATATATGTTACCTAGGCAAGTTGCATACCCTGCTCGCTGCGCCAAATGTAACGAGACTTATCCTGCTCGCAGAGCCAAATGTAACGAGTCCCCCGAGTCTATCCTGCCGACAACGCCAAATGTAACGAGTCTCTGGCTACCCTGGCGACAACGCCAAATGTGACCTTCCCGAGTCTAACCACTCATTCCACACAACATTGACCACAGCATAGATACTCGAAGATGCAGGTTCATTATTGATCCTTTTATTACATGAATCAAAGAATGCTTCACAATAATATAATGAATCAAGAGAGATGTTTCACAATAATAGTCTGAATCAACGGACCCCCAACAGTCCTCACTAGGCTTCATCTAACTGAATACACATGTCTAACGTCCTTCCTTAACACAATATAACCAACTTGATACTGCCACACAGACTCACTGATCGAAAGCGAGCGAGAGAGAGAGACTGACTGACTGCGAGTCTGACTGACTGCCTCAGAGACTGACTGACTGACCGCCCGACTGACTGAGAGAGACTGACTTTCTGAGAGACCGACTTTCTGAGAGACTGACTGAGAGAGACCTCGAGCTCAGCCGTCGCCTCCCTTATATCCCCTTCATAATCGTACTCATATTCGGTCCTATCATAATCGTATTTGTAATCGATTCTAATCGTTACATCAGACTTTTAATTACGCCGCTTCTGTCGTACAGTCCGATTTTAATAAGCCACCTGCATCCTGTCACATCAAAGTTGACAGACCGTCCCTCGTATCGCTTCCCGAGATACTACGCCTTGGCATCAGCCAACACCTGCACTGTGACGTCAGACTGTAACACGTTATGTCTCTTGGTAACTTCCCCTAGTTACATCCACCCCTGCCTTTTTTTGTGTGTTATCAACCACAAACAACGCTTGGCAGGTGCAGTCCTTCAAAGTCCATCGCACCACCGTAAAAAAAAAATCCATTGTTCCACTCACTGTCAATGTCGTCACATTCGTATAAGATTGACAGTTATCCCTATTTCACATATCCAATGTGTCTACATCATCTTCCTCAGACACAAAACAGTTCTAGAATTCACATCCACCTTTTTTCGTCTGGTGCCTTCACCAGTTCACTTTTATGACTTTTTGAACAGTCTGTTCTCATACCAGCGCGACCATGAAAGAATTGATGGTTGCTGACAAAAAATTTCGTATTCTTTCTGTTTCTCAAACTTCTCCGCGGACCACTTATCTGATGGTCTATTGTCTCTCTGCCTTTGGAGGGACCGGGATCCTCCTTGTTGCCGGTATCCTCCCCTTGTGTGTCGCTGTTGTTCTGTTGATGGTGACATGGTTCCGGGATGGGTATGAGAATTTCCGTTATAGTTTCCGGTTCCCTAATTGTCTTGGGTTTCCTTGTGTGTAACTGCTCTCCTTGACTATGACAATATTTCTTTAATTGAGCAATATTCGCCCACCGATCCGGTTTGGTGTGATCGATGGGTCTTATCTTAAAGGGGCCACCTGCTACTTTAGGCATCTCCACGACTTGCCATATCTCCTGTCCCCAGAGATCGTGGATTTTGTTTCTGCCTAACGGGTGGCTACGCAGTAATACCCTGTCGTTCAGTTTGAGTGGCGGGTCCTTTGTCTGTACCGGCGGTTCCCTTCGCCGTGCTTCATGTTCTAGTCTTTCCTGTACTACCCTGTACATTTCTCTAATTCGTCTCATATGTTCATTCACATATTCCAGTACAGTGTATGAGCCAGTCATACTCTCCTTTTTTCCTAGGAACAAGTCAAGGGGGAGTCGAGCCTCCCGTCCGAACAGCAACATGTATGGCGAAAAGCCGGTTGTGGCATGGGGTGTGCAGTTGTATAGATATACCAACTCTGGGAGAAAATCAGGCCAACGTTTTTTCTGTTCAGGTTCTAGAGTACGCAGCAAATCATGCATGCTGCGGTTGAACCGCTCGCACTGTCCGTTTCCTTTCGGATTAAATGTGGTTGTTCTAGATTTGTTGATCCCGTAGTGGCTGCACAGTTGGTTAATTACTTCTGACTCAAAGGCCCTTCCTTGGTCAGAGTGTAATTGTCTTGGTATGCCATATTTGATGAACCAATGTTCTATTAAGACCTTTGCCACTGTTTTGGCAGTCTGATCTCGTGTGGGCACCGCCACAGTCCATTTGGTGACAACATCAGTCATTACCAACACATGTTCCGTCCCATCCGATGATTGCTCCAACGACGTAAAGTCCATAGCCACAATATCTAGTGGTTTTGTCGCTAATAGGTGTCCCGATGGCTGTCTCATTTTGACAACTGGCATTTTCGCATGCTGACACCTCACACAAGCCTCACAATGGCGTTTGACCTCCATTTCCATATTGGGCCAGTAACACCTCCGTCGTAATATTTTGTGCGTCCTGTCCTGACCCTGGTGTCCTGCCCTGTCATGTGCCAACCTTAGCACTTCTTCTCGTAATTGTCCAGGCACCACCACCTGGTGTATTGTCCCATCAATTTGGTCATGAATTCTCCGCATGAGAACACCATCCTTTATACTGAGACGGTCCCACTGACTCAGTATTTTCTTTGTTTCTCGACCAAATTGTTCTCTTTCCCTTCTTCCTGGGAATTTTTGTTCCTGGACGTGTTTCAACAGCGGCTGTAAGCCACTATCCGTTCTCTGGGCATTTCTTATCTCTTTGTGATTAAGGCAACTAAAATCACCAATGTCCATATGTCCGGGCTCTGTGGAAATGTGCTCCACCCCGGTCTGTCCGTTCTGCCTCACTTGCACCCCGTGAGGGATATCTGTTGACGCTCTGACCTCACATATTCCTGTCAGCGTTTCTTCCTCATCGCCCGGTCTCTCGTAAGGATTCCTTGATAAGGCGTCCGCATTGCCATTGGACCGCCCCGGGCGATATTTTATCTCCAGGTCAAAGAGTGCCAATTCTGCTGCCCATCGCTGTTCGATGGATCCCAACTTTGCTGTCTTTAGGTGACTCAAGGGGTTATTGTCAGTGTATACCACACATTTAGCACCTAATAGATAGTCCCTGAATTTTTCCGTCACAGCCCATTTTAATGTCAAAAGTTCTAGTTTCATGGCGCTGTAATTTGTCATGTTCTTCTCTGATTCCTTCAGAGCTCGACTGGCATAAGCAATAACCCTGAAACCTTGCTTTTGTTGTTGTGATAGCACAGCTCCCAGACCTTTAGAGCTGGCGTCAATTTCTAGCCGAAATGGTTTGTCAAAGTCTGCGTATCCCAATATCGGCGCCTCTGTCAAAGCCTTTTTCAGTAGCTTAAACGAGTTCAGGCATTCCTCAGTCCATAATTCACCTATCAGTTGTGTTTTACCTTTCTTTTTCTCCTTACTGTGTTTCTTTGTCATTTTGTTTACCAAGTCATGCAATGGTGCGGCAATTTTTGCAAAACCAGGCACAAATTTTCTATAATAGGAAGCAAAGCCCAAGAATGATCTGACCTCTACCGTAGTTGTTGGCTGTTTCCATTCTTTAACAGCTGCAATTTTATCTGGGTCAGTGGCGATGCCATCCGACGAAATCACGTAACCCAAAAAATGTACCGATTTCAGACCGAAGCAGCATTTGTCTGGGTTCAGCTTTACTCCTATCTCCCTAAGACGGAGAAACACTTGTTCTAATCTTTCTAGATGGTCCTCCCAAGTTTTTGAATAAACTAGTATATCATCCAAGTACACCAACATTATTTGAAATAGAAAGTCACTCATAGCACTCTGCATTACTCGCTGGAATGTAGCAGGTGCATTAGTTAGACCAAACGGCATACGGGTCCACTCGTACAGTCCCAGTGGAGAAATAAATGCAGTCTTATGTTGATCGTTGGGGTGCATGGCCACTTGGTGGTAGCCACTAGCCAAATCCAAGGTAGAAAAAAATCTTGCTCCCCCCAACGCATCAAGACATTCATCAATACGAGGCAAGGGGAATGCATCCCTTCTTGTGATATTGTTCAATTTCCGGTAATCACAACACAGTCTTATCTCCCCTGACTTCTTTTTTACCACTACTATCGGTGCCGCATACGGGCTCGTGCTGGTTGTAATAATTCCCTTTTTTAGTAGATCGTTCAGGTGAGCTTTCACCGCAGAGTAGTGACTCGGTGGTAATCTTCGATAAGGTTGCGCCACCGGCTTGTCTTGTAGTAAGGGTATCTGGTGTTTTATTACTTCCGTGTAACCCAAATCACCCTCGTACGAGGCAAATATATCCCTGTACTTATTCAACAATTCATTTAGTTTTGGGTCCTCAGTTTCCGGGAATGTATATGATCGGCCATCCTCTTTCTTCACCTCGGCCGTCACATTGACCGACCTAATTGTTACTTCATTACTGCTGGTATTGCTCAGTTCGATGCACTGTGCCGACCTTTGTACCTCGACGTTCTGTGGTACTCCTACCAGAGTATTAGGCGGTATAAAAATTTCCTCATCCAAAACATTTGCCACTAATCCTTGAACTAGTCCATTTTCCGCTGATGTGTATGTCCGCAGTAACACGACGCCTGCCCTCAGTGCGGCGCCACATGGTTCTATCATCACATCACCATTCACACTTCTATCACCAATTTGTAATGTGATTGCCTTGACCGTGTTTGCCGGGACTGATATCCTTCCTCTGGTCTTGGCAAACCTGGCCAACTTGGATCCCCGACCTGGTGTGGTCGATCCGACCATATTTGTAAGAAATTCTGGCAACTGGCCAAGAATATTCATGCCCAACAGGCAAGGTATATTTGACACATTTGTCTCTAGGTTGTGTTTCGTAACGAACACCCCAACCTGCTTCAACCTATGTCCCGCCACCACGACATCCGCCAGAAAATAACCACAGTATGGAATGGTTAGTCCATTAGCTGCCGTCAGGCGCATGCATGTGTCAGACCTCAACCTATGGTCTTTTCCTTTCATCCATTTGGTGTAAAAATTTTCCGTGATTGTCGTCACCTGGGAGCCTGTATCCACAATTGCCTTCACCGCGATGTCCCCAATCGTAATCACCATTTCGGGACAGACTCCCATCATTTTGCTTCTTGGGCCATAACCTCGCCCCTCTGTAGCCTGGCCCTGCCTTACAGAGGACGACCGTTTCCCTGGCAGTACCGTGCCATATGTCCGGGTTGTGAACAGGACAAGCAAATTGGTCGACCGTCAGCCGTCCACCGGAGTGATGGACCGGCGGGTCGCGGCCGTCCAACCTGTCTCTGTTTTGTCCCGTTATTTTCCTGATTCTCAGCTGTTGACCTGCTTTCCAACCTCTCCAATCTTTGGTCAACCTTATCCAGGTGGGCCAACAGTTGAGCCGTCATGGTTTCCACCGTGCCGGTCCCCGTGGGTGGGGATTGTTTCTGTTCCGGCACAGAGACTTTGTCCACCGAACAGTTCGATTGGTCCTCATCCTCGGACCTGCGGATCGCTGAGTTCCTAACCTGAAGGAAGGTCAACTGCGGGTCTTTGTGGACCTCCTCTTTCAACTCTCTCCTTAAGATCGGGGTTGCTAGCCCCTCGATGAACTGGTCCCTCAGTAGGCGTACATCAATGTCAGGTGTTTTGCCCTTTACCGAATCAAAGGCCCTGTTTATTCGGTGTGAATACTCCATCACACTCTCCGCCATTCTCTGCTTTAAGCCTACGAACCCCGTTAGCAGTTGCGATCCCGACCGTCTCTCCCCAAAGGTCTCCATAATTAGATCCAGCACCTTATCTGGATCTGATTGAACGGTTTTATCGTGGCATTTGACCTCTGCCCTAACCGTCTCTCCTATACTGCCCATCAGCAGTCTTAATCTTTCCTCTGGTGACATGTTTCTCGAGGCCCAGGCCGCTTTGACCTCCTCACTGAACCTGTTGGTTAAAGTTGGATCACCGTCCCCGTAAAATTTGTTAATGTGGGACTCTCTGGGCAGGACCACAATATGGGTCTGCTTCTCGTCCAGAGTAGACATTTTATTCCTTTAGTAAAAAAAAAAAGAGTTCTTTCTTACCGTGTGTGTATGAAAAAAATTTTCCTCGTTCCTCAATTTTCACTGTTCCTGAATGTCCGAATTCACACACACACTAAACACAGTTATGAACTAGGTTGACTATGGGTGCCTCAAGCGGCAAGTCTCGTTGAATTCATCCTGATCGCAGCGCCAATTGTTACCTAGGCAAGTTGCATACCCTGCTCGCTGCGCCAAATGTAACGAGACTTATCCTGCTCGCAGAGCCAAATGTAACGAGTCCCCCGAGTCTATCCTGCCGACAACGCCAAATGTAACGAGTCTCTGGCTACCCTGGCGACAACGCCAAATGTGACCTTCCCGAGTCTAACCACTCATTCCACACAACATTGACCACAGCATAGATACTCGAAGATGCAGGTTCATTATTGATCCTTTTATTACATGAATCAAAGAATGCTTCACAATAATATAATGAATCAAGAGGGATGTTTCACAATAATAGTCTGAATCAACGGACCCCCAACAGTCCTCACTAGGCTTCATCTAACTGAATACACATGTCTAACGTCCTTCCTTAACACAATATAACCAACTTGATACTGCCACACAGACTCACTGATCGAAAGCGAGCGAGAGAGAGAGACTGACTGACTGCGAGTCTGACTGACTGCCTCAGAGACTGACTGACTGACCGCCCGACTGACTGAGAGAGACTGACTTTCTGAGAGACCGACTTTCTGAGAGACTGACTGAGAGAGACCTCGAGCTCAGCCGTCGCCTCCCTTATATCCCCTTCATAATCGTACTCATATTCGGTCCTATCATAATCGTAATTGTAATCGATTCTAATCGTTACATCAGACTGTTAATTACGCCGCTTCTGTCGTACAGTCCGATTTTAATAAGCCACCTGCATCCTGTCACATCAAAGTTGACAGACCGTCCCTCGTATCGCTTCCCGAGATACTACGCCTTGGCATCAGCCAACACCTGCACTGTGACGTCAGACTGTAACACGTTATGTCTCTTGGTAACTTCCCCTAGTTACATATATATATATATATATATATATATATATATATATATATATATATATATATATGTATATATATATATACATGTAGGCTATATATATGTATATATATATATATATATATATATATATATATATATATATATATATATATATATATATATATATATATATATATATATATATATATATATATATATATATATATACATACATATATAGGCTATATATGTCTGTGTGTTTGTCTGTTTGAGTGTTTGTAATAGTGTGTGTGTCTGCATGTTTTGTGAACGTTTTATATATAAGCACATCAGTGTATGTGTGTGTGTGCGTGTGTGTGTGTGTGTGTGTGTACGCAAGTCCGTGTGTGACCACTGGTGGGCACATAAATCTTTGCCATCCCCCCCCTTCACCACAAGCTACTCTACTATTGGAATAATCCATTGAATAATTAACCCGGTAACAGCGAAGCTTTGTCTTTGTTTATTAGGTCACGTTGACCACTTGGAGGTGACCTACATCTGAATGTACCGGTCCGATTTCACTCCCCTTACAACAGGTGAAGACAAGCAGACACTTCCGGAAAGCGGTTGTACCCATGAGATTCAGACGAGAAGGCCCAATGACATTTATAATCCGCGTATTGTTTCGTGTTTGTTGATTGTATTGTGTAACTTTTTAAACCAGGAGTTTCGATAAGAAAGACTGTTCTTGTTTAGAGGTAAGACTAAAACAAGGAATCACATGAGAAATGTGCGACATTTATTGAAAATGTAGAAATTTTCTGTTTTGCTTTTGATGCACCTGTTTCAGATGTATAATTGTATATATCTGTTTAAGTAGAGTTACTGTGAAATTCCGAAAAGTTAACAAGATATTTAGAATAATCGACAGAAAATAAAGCTTAGTTTACAAAAAAGAAATAATGTTAAATAGTCATAGAATTAACAAAAAAAAGTACAGTTGACAGAAAAGTTAAGAAGTAATAAAATTTATAAAAATTTATAATAAATTAATCAGAAAACTAATAAAATTAATCAAAATAAAGTTTGTTTTTTATAAATTGCGTTACGCGCGTCTGTGAGTTTAAAACTACCTTTTGTGAGGACCGGACAGACATATCAAATGTATGTCAAATTGTGGAACCTCATTTATATACAAACCAAAAACGTATGCTTTAAACGTTCAGCTTAGGAAAAATAAAACTACATTTGCAATTTTCTTATAATAGACTGATGTAATAAATTACTGATGATCGACTTAATTTTGTACAGGTTTAAAGACAAGATGGAGATTCATATATATATGTTCACAATCCTGTATGTCGCGATGATCGTCCTTGGCCTTTCTACTAACGTTTACCTGGCAAAGGTCATTTGGAAGTCTGGCACTGTGTGGAAAAAGATGAGAAACAAGATCCTCATGTCCCTCTGCGTCCTTCACCTACTGCAGACAACTGTGTCCATCCCTCTACGGATTGTAAACTACCTACTTCCTGTCTTCGTGCAGGAACCGGAAATGGATTTGCTGAGCTCAATTCACCTTCACCTTGAACGAATACCTAGCATGGTGGAGAGCGTGAGTCTTCTCGTCCTGATGGTCACCTACACGTGCAACATCTCCAACTGCCAGTGTGTTGTTGAGTACAGCTCCCTCGACCGTCGGTTTGTCGCCGGTCTTTGCGTCGCTCTGCCCTGGATCTTCTCGCTCTACGCCGTGCCCAGCATCATCCGGCACTTTGAAGTCTCGGCAAACGGCTACAGCGTCATGGAACGTAATTCCTCCTTAACGAAACAGGACTCCGTCATATCGGACTCCAGTTTCACGGAGCAATACTCCAGCTCGATGTTCATGGACGCCAGCTATTGGTTGAGCCGTCTAGAACTCGTGACTCTGCTGATCTGCGCAGCTTTGCTGTGTACCGCTGTTCAACTGAGGCGGAACGAGATGAAGTTTCTGGAGGGGCTACAACAGCACCATCCATTCTACGCCTCGCTGCGGCGGGAGGTGGACAGCCCTGTGCCGTATGCTGTTGTCGTTGCTGTCTCCGTGGCCCACGTGCTTGTGTGGGTGATTTGCATTCACCTGAAGTCTGACACATTGTCGACACAAACGTGAGTAATCGCTCGAGCTCTTGATCGTATGTTATTTTTTGTGAGTTACCTCCTTTGAATTATATATATATATATCATTGTTATGACTCTTGAGTGTGTACAGTGTAATGGGTCTTTGACAAATTCCCGAAAGACACTTTCCCGAATGCAACAAATGCCCAAATAGAAATATTTCCCCCATTCGAGCAAGTGACTATTTGCGCAAGTGTCTTTCGGGAAAACATTCGGCAATTGTGTGTAATGCGTGTGTGTAGTTGCGGCAGTAATTGAGACGTATTGCTCAGACGTATTGTCAACTATTGTTGTACACAGGCCTTTTAATTGTTTAAGTTGTTCTCATAGCTTTTCATGGTGTGTTCTATGTACAAATAGTTTAATTTAACATTGAATAAATTACCCAATTATCACATTTTGTGGTCGATGATAGAGCTATGATTAATAACGCGAAGGTCTCGAGTTCGGATCCCGAGCTTGACGTCTCTGAGTCCACCAAGCTGAAATGAGTACCTGACTCAATTTGGAAAAATAAAAGGGGGCTGGTCATTGAAACTCTACTTCATCTATCCAACGTGTGGGCACAACGCAAAAATATATTTTGTAAATATTACAAATTCTCCCTCGGCAGAAAGCACACAGATATATATACCCGCCCCTCCTTGCAACGTGCTGATTCCCACACCATGCTTTACTCAAACCCCAACCACTCAAACCCCAACCACTCAAACCCCAACCGCTCAATCCCCAACCACTCAATCCCCAACCACTCAAACTCCAACCACTCCAACCCCAACCACTCAAACCCCAACCTCTCAAACCCCAACCACTCAATCCCCAACCACTCAAACTCCAACCACTCCAACCCCAACCACTCAAACCCGAACCTCTCAAACCCCAACCACTCAAACCCCAACCACTCAAACCCCAACCACGCAAACCCCAACCTCTCAAACCTCAACCACTCAAACCACAACCACTCAAACCTCAACCACTCAATCCCCAACCACTCAAACCCCAACCACTCAAACCCCAACCACTCAAACCCCAACCACTCAAACCTCAACCACTCAAACCCCAACCACGCAAACCTCAACCACTCAAACCCTAACCACTCAAACCTCAACCATATAAACCCATCCAATCAAACCACAACCACTCAAACCCCAACCACGCAAACCCCAACCTCTCAAACCTCAACCACTCAAACCACAACCACTCAAACCTCAACCACTCAATCCCCAACCACTCAAACCCCAACCACTCAAACCCCAACCACTCAAACCCCAACCACTCAATCCCCAACCACTCAAACCCCAACCACTCAAACCCCAACCACTCAAACCCCAACCACTCAAACCCCAACCACTCAAACCTCAACCACTCAAACCCCAACCACTCAAACCCCAACCTCTCAAACCCCAACCTCTCAAACCTCAACCACTCAAACCCCAACCACTCAAACCCCAACCACGCAAACCTCAACCACTCAAACCCTAACCACTCAAACCTCAACCATATAAACCCATCCAATCAAACCCCAATCACTCAAACCCCAACCACTCAAACCCCAACCACTCAAACCCCAACCACTCAAACCCCAACCACTCAATCCCCAACCTCTCAAACCCCAACCACTCAAACCCCAACCACTCAATCCCCAACCACTCAAACCCCAACCACTCAAACCCGAACCTCTCAAACCCCAAACACTCAAACCCTTACCACTCAAACCCCAACCACTCAAACCCGAACCTCTCAAACCCCAACCACTCAATCCCCAACCACTCAAACCCCAACCACTCAAACCCCAACCATATAAACCCATCCAATCAAACCCCAACCTCTCAAACCCCAAACACTCAAACCCCAACCTCTCAAACCCCAAACACTCAAACCCTTACCACTCAAACCCCAACCACTCAAACCCCAACCACTCAAACCCCAACCACTCAAACCCCAACCACTCAAACCCTAACCACTCAAACCACAACCGCTCAAACCCCAACCAGTTACATAATGAGATCTTATGTTTTCTCCGCAGATCTATAGTGAAGATGGTCACCTACCTGCTCTCTGATGCTCGAGTTGTTGCCCCTGTTGTATGGCTGTTTCACAATCACGTGAGAGACGTTGTTCCTTCATGACCTGGAGCCTGCTGCTGTTTGCTGTCGTTACTGTCACTAGACAGTACACCACTTATAACTTGCTGACACCTTTATGACACCTGACATGACACCACTTTTAGACTGCTGGTACTGCTGACAACCACATGTATGTACCTGTGACAGAATTTAAAAATTGTAATAGTAAAATATTCACACATCACATAAGCTGCAACCATTGTTTTAACGTTGTACTGTTCAACTGGTGTAGCGAGTCCCCTGACGAAGTGCAATCATTCTAGAAACTAAAAATTAACTATAATAATTGTAAAATTATATATGTATGTATAAATATTTAGTAATGAATAACTAACAGTCTGTTTTAGCTGTTTTCAGTCATTTAATTTCCAAAAAAAAATTAATTGATGAATAAAAATTACGATTGCTTTCTACACTTTTAATCTATGTGACCTAGGACGAATCCAGACCAAATATTTCAGTTCTCATAATTAGCTTTACCGTTCTCTGGTAACTAATATGCCATGTATCTGTGTTCAGATAATATTGAGTGTACTGAGATTATATAAAAATTGATTGGAGGTCTAGAGAAGACTACAAATATTTTTGTAAAAATTAGGTGAAAATGCTGCGTATGCATGAAACAATAAAAGTAAATGAATACGATCTTGTGATGCTGTTGTGTTTGAGAATAACGTTGTTCGAGTCTCGAGGTTCGAATCATTGAAATGATCTATACCTCGTGAATGTGCAACATGGCTCTTCATGCGCTGGCTAATGATTAGCGTCTGATAGAAATTACATGCTACAACATGCTAGAACATGCTAGAACATTATAGAACATGGATCTACATTCTTGTCCATTTAACACCCTTTTGCCGTCTGAACAATTTATAAGGACGTATTTTATTTCCGCCCACGCATTTTACAACTTTTTATTTTGAAACTTTATTTCTTGGCAAAAATGCATTTCAAACGATCAACCTTATACAAAAGACTTGTAAACGTCTTGCTGAGTTGTGCGGGCCAGTCTTCAATGGCCACTTCCTGCTAAGTTTCCGTTTATTTGTTTTATATATCTCAGACATCTTTACCTGGGCTAGAGAAATGTGGGGTTTATGCTTCAAGGCTGCGGTTTTTGCACAACACTACAATAAAAGCTCTAAATAAAAGTTTAAAGAGTTCGCCCTTGAGGCTAGTGTTTAGAAACCCCACTCCGACGTCACACGCAAATAAATCACGTGATAGAGTGGGGGGGGGGGGAAGGCTGTAAACAAAAGTTTGTTGTGGTGAACTTTGTCAACGGGGAAACTGCTTGTGTTTTTAACTGTTAATCGATCATTATGAGCAGGATAAGCAACTATACGTGTAGTTTATGTAGCAGGCTATAAAAATATACGTGTACTTTATGAAGCAGGGAATAAGCCTCTACGTTCAACCTGTGAAGCAGGCTATAAAACTATACGCATAAACTATATAGGCTACCAGGGAATAAAATTATACGTGTAGCCTACGTAGCATTGAATAAAACTTTACGTGTAGCCTACGTAACATTGAAAAAACTATACGTGTAGCCTACGTAGCATTGAATAAAACTTTACGTGTAGCCTACGTAGCATTGAATAAAACTATACGTGTTGACTACGTAGCATTGAATAAAACTATACGAGTAGCCTACGTAGCATTGAATAAAACATTACGTGTAGCCTACGTAGCATTGAATAAAACTATACGTGTAGCCTACGTAGCATTGAATAAAACTATACGTGTTGACTACGTAGCATTGAATAAAACTATACGAGTAGCCTACGTAGCATTGAATAAAACATTACGTGTAGCCTACGTAGCATTGAATAAAACTATACGTGTAGCCTACGTAGCATTGAATAAAACTATACGTGTAGCCTACGTAGCATTGAATAAAACTATACATGTAGTCTATTTATCGGGAATATAATTCTATTATATGAGTGTAGGCTGTGTATCATTATATCGTTTAGTATTATATCATTATATCATCTATTATTATATCATTATATCATCTATTATTAGCAGACAGCCACATTAATGTCATTGTAAGAATCAGTGCATTACTAACAGTGTGCTTTTGTAAGCATCAGGATTGAACGTAACTATGTAACAAACGGTTTATGAAATATATATATATATATATATATATACATATATATATATATATATATATATATATATATATATATATATGGGGCAAATACATACTCATATGTATATGTATATCATTATATATATATATACATATATATATATATATATATATATATATATATATATATATATATATATATATATATATATATATATATATATATATATATATGGATAGATGTATTAACTGTATAAACAGATTTTTATATGATCAATCGTTTTTGCATTTTAATTTTTATAAGACGGACAATTTTATTGGCCAATAAAGATCTCAAAAAGTACTTTAATGATTTAAAAAAACGACCTGATATTATAATTTGGTGCTCGTTCTTTCAATGTGTGTGATCTAACAACTTGCCACATCTATTTCATTACAAAAAAAAGGGCTGGCAAAGATTGGCCATGTTTTTACCTTACAAAACGTTGAAGGCACTCAACATGAAAGTAACAACCACTGATATGTCCATACGTCGTTGGTTTTAAGATAAGTTGTTAATACTTCAGCTAGAGACGTGAAGTGTAATAGATGAAATTAGTGTATCTACATCTAATCGATTGGATGGATTTTACAGCTCAATTATAATGACCGTGGGGTAACAGATGAACTCTACTTCACCTGCCCCGTATAACGCAATGTTCGAAAAAGGAACTTGTACTTTTTTACCCATTTCCCCTATTTATATAAATTTATAAATAGAAGGAGACAGAAATATATTGTTTACATTAGCTATATGGAAATGTTAAAGCCTTGATTTCCACGACAGTTCAGTATACCAACAGTAACAGAAGCTAATTTATTAAGTTTTTAATTAAGCAACTTATTTTGACAAGTTATGGCATACAAACAACTACTTTTTTTTAGAATAAATATGTTCTTGCATTATTGTGTGTACCAGAACACTTCGATCTAGAACTAATTTTACATCACCTCCAAGAATAGATCTTGGTAAATTAAAACCTAATCTTCTCTGCCCTATTAAGACCATCTGTCTCCATTAATCTGTATGGAAGGTCGAGTGGCATAGCCGTATATCGAGACGTCCCACACCATTTCCTCACGGGCAGGCTAAAGACAACATGTTTTTTACGGCTGTTTTGTCTGCTTTACTCAGCATCACTCTACTGTCTCTCTGCCCATGCGCAGAGCACCAGGATGGTGAGTCATTGTTTTCTGTTGCCTAGGTCTGCTCTCTGTAATTCTGGAATAAATGTCATGGGCCAAACGGTCTGGAACAATATGACGTGGAACATGTCTAGCACCGACTTTACCAGCAGACAAACCCGGGGGTCTTCCAAAATAATTATTTCTTCTCCCCTAATACATCCAACCACTGTGTTTGGATGTGAAGAGAAGTTAAGTTTATGATCCGCCAACCGTCTCGAACTTGTGTACAAATCTCGTAATTTTACACGTGTAAGGAATTCAAAGGTAGGGGACAATTGATCTCAGGCAAAAATTCCGAGACAAAATATCTTAACGACAAAGGATCTAAGACAAAATATCTAAGACACAAAATATCTCAACGACAAATGATCTCTAAAATATCCGAGACAAAATATCGCAAGGACAAATGATGTCAAAACAAAATATCTCAAAAACATTCCAAATATTGTGGATATCTCGTCATGACTAATTGTGTCACAGTTCTTTGTCACGAGAGATCATTTGTCCTTGACATCATTTGTCCTTGACATCATTTGTCCTTGACATCATTTGTCCTGAGATATTTTGTCCTTAGATCATTTACTTTAAGATATTTTATTCTTACATCATCGACCTTGACATATTTTGTCCGAATATCATTGACCTTGAGATATTTTGTCCTGCGATCATTAACCTTGATATATTTAGTCTTGAATCATTTGTTTTGGAATAATTTGTCTTGAGATCATTAACCTTGAGATATTTAGTATTGAATCATTTGTTTTGGAATAATTTGTTCTGAGATAATTAACCTTGAGATATTTAGTCTTGAATCATTTGTTTTTGGAATAATTTGTCCTGAGATCATTAACCTTGAGATATTTAGTCTTGAATCATTTGTATTTAGGATAATTTGTCCTGAGATCATTAACCTTGAGATGTTTAGTATTGAATCATTTGTTTTGGAACAATTTGTTGTAAGATCATTAACATTGAGATGTTGAGTCTTGAATTATTTGGTCTGAGATAATTTGTCCGGTCCATCTGTTTCTTTAATTACTGGATTTGACTAATATTTATTTTGTCATTCTAACCACAGATTATTTGGACAAGAGGCAAAGTTACATCCACAACGCTCCGAGATGTTCTGCGCGACGCTGTTTATCTGCCCCTGAGGTAACTGTCCGTTACGTCACGTTGTATATACGTTGTATATAAGTTGTATTTTTTACTTTCTCGTACGCGAAGTATATAGGAAGTTTTGTAATCATGCAAACAACCGAAATCGAGATTTTCACAAAATCGAGATTTTCACAAAATCGAGATTTTCACAGTGAACGAGTGAAGGGGGATGAATGGTGGTAAATGTTTGTATCTGTTACCCTATTCCTTTCGTCCCTGTTCAGTTCTCGTGCTGTGAGTTGTTATAGTGCGTTTGCG
This sequence comes from Physella acuta, assembly GCF_028476545.2. Classification (NCBI taxonomy): domain Eukaryota; kingdom Metazoa; phylum Mollusca; class Gastropoda; family Physidae; genus Physella; species Physella acuta. The sequence continues at coordinate 167,842 of NW_026732382.1, read as the reverse complement.
TACGTGCGCGTGTTGTAGTTTATTTTTTAGAAAAATCTGCGTTTCCTTACAGCCAGTCTGCTTGAAGTCAAAAATGTTTCCCTGCTATGCTGATGTGGAACCGATGAGAGCCTTAGGGAAAACCTTCCTCTGTGATACCAAAACCGATCAAGGGGGTTGGATTTTCATCCAGGTATTTTTTTTCAGATTAACGATGTTTTAAAAGTGGGTCTCTATCTCTCTCTCTCTCTCTCTCTCTCTCTCTCTCTCACTCTCTCTCTCTGTATATATATATATATATATATATATATATATATATATATATATATATATATATATATATATATATATATATATACATATGTCTAGCCATTATTTGCTGTGTGCAATATTAAATGTTAGTTAACCCAAAGCCTGATCATTCTGCTTCTCTCGCCAAAATATACTTCATTAACAACTTCATTAACACCTGCATAATTACATGATCAGATGATCTGGACTTTGCCCAGGCCCAGTGAAGTAGAAGAACTCACAATTTTTATATCCGACTATATTATGCGAACAAAATGGCGAAAACTCCATTACTACAAGACTTCATTTCAATCGACCAAAGTTTTTCTAAGACGAACTTTCGGAAAAATCATTAAAGGGCTAATCTCAAATTTAAATATTTTTTTTCCGTTGGGCGACTTCTTAAAACTAAATCCAGATCTTAAACTAATTGTTAATTTACGAAGGATATAAAACAAAAAAATAAGAAAAAACTGACCCCAGGAAGCATGATATCAACCCCTGACAATTAACGCCCCCCCCCCTTCCGATCTTTCCCTCATTAAACATCATACATATTTTAGCGACCACTGCTTTTGTTACAGACTAAAAATATATGTATTTAATTATCTTGATTTGCTCAAATTTGTTATAATCATCCATATAGTACTGTTTTGTGTGTTAGGACATGTCTCTTACTTATTAAAGAAACTCGCTATGTCAAAAATTCTTTTTTTTTTAAATTTAGCCTTTAAAACACAATTTTTGGGGAGATAGGCAAAAACAAATGGTAGCTGCAGTGAGGTTAATGCAATTAGTAATCAAACAGATAGTGTTAGTTACCTCACAAGTTAAAGACAGTTACAAGTACTATGGACGTTTCGACCCAAGGTCTTCGTCAGCACACAACAGGCACAATAGTTAATGGGGACACCAGACGTCGGCATACTTGTGTGTGTGTGTGTGTGTGAGACTCCAAGTGCGTATGTGTGGTGTACATGTAAAAAACTCCCTGCCGTTTTCCAGTGTAGATGTAGTGTAGCATATTTACTACAAGAAAAAACCAATGTTTTTATTTTGATATGTGACAGAAATAAAATTTATACAGCACTGAACGATACACACTTTATTAGTTTTTACGTTATGACCACGTTATGTTCCATCTTCTTAAAAAAATAATAATGATTTCTCTTTAAAGTAAAAAAAAGAGGTGAAAATACATCTTTATAATTGAATTCTTTTAGCGTCGAACCGTCGGTGATATAAGTTTCGATCAAACCTGGGCCCGATACAAGGCAGGATTCGGCTCTTTGAGCGGGGACTTCTGGATCGGAAACGATTTCTTATACGGTCTAACGTCGGTAGGTATTACAACGTCTGCTTTTATAGCACGATATAGAGCTTCAGATTTGTGGAGAATGATAATCAGCACCGTTGAAAAAAGCGCATGTTAAATCAATTTGCAACACATAGTTTGTTAAACGCATTCACGCTCAAAAGAATGTACAACTTGTTTGACGATTTTCTTCATCGTTTGACTAAACTCTAAAGCAAACTTAAAGATTTCTATTTTTTTGACTTGCTTGTTAATTTAAAAAAGTTAATAAAATCAATATACTTATAACACACAAATGTGAATAAACAAATCGATTCACTTAACCGCTGATTTATACAGGCGCACAACTATGAACTGAGAATCGACATGAACTATAATGGCCGACCATACCATGCCGTGTACGGGACGTTCTATGTTGGGAGCGAGGCTGCCCATTACACCCTTCAAGTCAGTCAGTACTCAGGAAACGCCGGGGACTCTATGAGTATCCACAACAACCAGAGATTCACCACCACTGACCGACCCACTACCAATGGCTGCACCGCTAGCTACAAGGCGGGATGGTGGTTTGCTGATTGCTACAGAGCTTTCTTGAACGGAAAATGGGAAGAGGAAGCTAGTTTCGATGGAATTCACTGGGAAAGTCTTGGGGACGATCCACTACAGAGGGTCGAGATGAGGATACGCAGAAAGGGTGCATAGTCTGTGTTCATAGTCTGTGTTCATAGCCTGTGTTCATAGTCTGTGTGAATAGTCTGTGTTCATAGTCTGTGTTCGTAGTCTGTGTTCATAGTCTGTGTTCATAGTCTGCGTTCATAGTCTGTGTTCATAGTCTTTGTTCATAGTCTGTGTTCATAGCCTTTGTTCATAGTCTGTGTTCATAGTCTGTGTTCATAGCCTTTGTTCATAGTCTGTGTTCATAGTCTGTGTTCATAGTCTGTGTTCATAGTCTGTGTTCATAGTCTGTGTTCATAGTCTGTGTTCATAGTCTGTGTTCATAGTCTGTGTTCATAGTCTGTGTTCATTGTCTGTGTTCATAGTCTGTGTTCATAGTCTCTGTTCAAGGTCTTTGTTCATAGTCTGTGTTCATAGTCTGTGTTCATTGTCTGTGTTCATAGTCTGTGATCATAGTCTGTGTTCATAGTCTGTGTTCATAGTCTGTGTTCATAGTCTGTGTTCAAAGGCTGTGTTCATAGTCTGTGTTCATTGTCTGTGTTCATAGTATGTGTTCATAGTCTGTGTTCAAGGTCTTTGTTCATAGTCTGTGTTCATAGTCTGTGTTCATTGTCTGTGTTCATAGTCTGTGATCATAGTCTGTGTTCATAGTCTGTGTTCATAGTCTGTGTTCATAGTCTGTGTTCATAGTCTGTGTTCATAGTCTGTGTTCATAGTTTGTGTTCAAAGTCTGTGTTCATAGTCTGTGTTCATAGTCTGTGTTCATAGTCTGTGTTTATAGTCTGTGTTCATAGTCTGTGTTCATAGTCTGTGTTCATTGTCTGTGTTTATAGTCTGTGTGCGCAGTCTCTATTCATATTCTGTTCAAACTCTGTGCATTTGAAATGCCAGAATTACACCTCACATCCTATTTTTGAATTGTTAAGAACATCTGAAGCATTGAGAGCTAGCCTAAAGCCAATACAAATGTATCAAAACATATAGATACCTATTGAGAGTTAGACTAAGACCAATACAAGTGAAATAAAACGTATCGATGCCCATTGAGAGTTAGACTAAGATCAATACAAGTGAAATAAAACGTATCGATGCCTATTGAGAGTTAGACTAAGACCAATACAAGTGAAATAAAACATATCGATACCTATTGAGAGTTAGACTAAGACCAATACAAGTGAAATAAAACATATCAATACCTATTGAGAGTTAGACTAAGACCAATACAAGTGAAATAAAACGTATCGATGCCTATTCTGGAGTTTAAAGTTATTTTGTACTCACAAGAAACGGGCTGACCAGTAAAAAAAAAAGTTAAAGTAATTTCAGACGAGCTAAAGGGGGGTCGGCGTGGTTGAGTCGGTAAAGCTCAAGGTTTCTAAACCGAAAAGTCTCGAGTTCGAACCCTTGGGCAGATGAGGCTCGTTAGCTGGGGACAGCCACTCAAACAACTGCTGCCTTGTAGTTTGTACTCGGTTGGACAAAGGCTATGGAAGCAAATCCAAAAAGAAAAGCAGGCTGAAATCGGAGTCAACGGCCTCAATGGCGCATAACCAGTTGACACGTATCCTTAATTGTGATGGAGGCGTGGTCGAGTCGGCAAAAGCTCATGGTTGATAAATTCGAAAAAGTCTCGAGTTCTAACCTTCTGGCAGATAAGGCTCGATCCCTTCCAACACTAAAAATTAAGAACGAAGATGAAGAAGAAGACGAGCTTAAAAAAACGTTACTCTTTAAGCTATCCTTTAAAAAATGTCGATCTACGCACGTAATTCTCTAAACAAATGTAGATGTACGCACGTAAATCTCTAAACAAATGTAGATCTACGCACGTAAATCTCTAAACAAATGTAGATCTACGCACGTAAATCTCTAAACAAATGTAAATCCACGCACGTAAATCTCTAAACAAATGAAGACGTAATTACGGGATTTAAAATTTACTTCAAATAGAAGAAAAACTGTTTAAGAGTGCATCAAACTTTATTCTATACATTGAAGCAAATTAATGAACCTGTGTCTCTGTTCTGATTGCTCCATTTCCAGAGAAATCTGTCTGTGTTGTACGTCACACTTTTAGCACATAACTATACCATGAATATAAAATTATTTTTATTCTTATTTCTTTAAAAAAATAAAATACTAAATTACTAATTAACTCATTAACTAGGATAAAAGTGAAAATGCTAAACTATAATGGGCTAGCAAGGGAATAGGTGAAAACTGGTAAAAGATCTATTCGGTGAGGGTCGAAATTATTATTCCAAAATAACACCTCAGTGTTATGATTAATTTTACAACATTAAACTAAACGTGACACAAAACGTGGAATAATTCGTAGCCTACACATAAATCAAGGAATACAATTTAGCTTATCCCTAACACTTTGGAAAATCAATTTCATTTATTTTTCTAAATCTTCGTATATAATTAATATAAACATTAAAGACATGTCTATAAACTGCAAAATTAATAACATCAGTTTATCCTTACACATTTTTCTCACGCACTCTTCCCTTTCTTATTACCTGCTAAAAACCATATGCATTTTTTTAATCCCCTATCCTTGCCAAACTTTGATGAGTCCCTAACTATTTTGATATCATTTATCCCCACAAAAAGCGTACTCCAACTCAGCCAAATGCGCGGGATAAGAAAACCACATAACGAAAACAACATCAATTAAATTTAAGGCTTCAAGATTTTTTTAAAATTTTTAAATTCAGTTACTAAATTTCAGTCTCGTTAAATATAAAAAAAAACGCACAGAAATATGGATTTCAATCATGTATTAACCTTTACAAATAAAGAAATTTGTAATTATTTTATGTGCTATAACACGTTGGAATTAATAAACGTTTTATATTCAAATGTTTTAGCATTATCTTTCTAAATAAATCAGATTCACATTCGTCTAATTTTACCAAATGAAGAAAACTAAACACATCAACTGTTCAGAATTGTTTTTAGACTATTAAGACGTTTTGTATTATAAGGTTTGGTTATGACTCGACTTATATCACAATACGTTTGGCTGTGAATCGATTGATATCAAAAGTTGTTTGGTTGTGAATCTATTTATATCAAAAGATGATTGGTTATGACTCGTTATGATGGTTTAAATAAGGTTTGGTCAATAATTGTGTTGGTTTATCCAACGTTGAAATCACTCAACAAGTAAAGCAATAAAAAAACTAACAAAGAGGATTGGGGAACTGATGTAAAGAAAGCCACACAGTCAAGACTAGCCTTAGGGTATCAGAAAACAACCCATTAAGCCTAGCCTTAGGGTATCAGAAAACAACCCATTAAGCCAAGCCTTAGGGTATCAGAAAACAACTCATCAAGCCTAGCCTTAGGGTATCAGAAAACAACCCATCAAGCCTAGCCTTAGGGTATCAGAAAACAACCCATCAAGACCAGCCTTAGGGTATTAGAAAAAACCCACCGGTCCCTTACAATTTAGTTTAAGCCAATCTTCCACAATGACAACTAAATTGGATGTGAGCTTTTGTAATCAATTAATCGATTTCGACTGGATGTGTTCATAAATAGTCATGTGAACGACTGCATCCTTGAGTTCTGCACGCGATAATCAGCTGAATCAACTTCTGAAAGGTTTTTGCAAGCTCATTAAAAAAAAATTTGTAAGTGATAGCAGCAATTCAACACAGAAACGTTCAAAAAAATGTTCAATGCAATTTAATTTAATTATTATATTAGTTTTATTTTAAAAATTACTTCTCGTTGAAAATAGGTTATAAACAGAAACATTTCAGGATTTTGTATATTAGATTTTTATTACGTGAATAACATTTCTTTCATTTCAATAGCCCGATTACATAACAAAACGATAAAGTTAATGATTTGATTATATTAGAAAGATGTTTTAAGTTTCAAGCTAAACATATGCTATACAAAAAGTATATGTTCAGATTTATCTAACAAAATAAAATTAAACCTCGGATTCAGAAGTATTTTAATAATAAGTACAAAAATGTGAAATGGGAGATACATTGATGCTCGAAATCCATTAAACATTTTTAAAAAACACAACACAGCTTCGTCAAAAAAAAAGTAATTTTTATTGTAAAAGTAGTAAAACATTGAAGCTCATAGAGATCATTTTCTCTTTAAACGTTTCTGGAACATTTTGATACATTTGTACATCCATTTTATAATATTTTTTTTTTATTTTAAAATACTTATCAATGTTGTATCAAGGTTTTATCAATGTTGCATCTAGTACTAATGTAGCAGTAAATTGTATCTTTCGAAAGTTTAGCTTATATGTACCTGTATGGCTAAAGCAGATCATTCAGTTGAAAACCTGCATTTCAGCGTTCGGGTTAAAGAATAAGTCAGCGAAGTAAGGCGTTTTACAACAGCCTTTCTAATTTAGGGTACACGGCCTAAGGCAACAAGATTTCAGACAACAACGTAATATTTTCGGCCCCATCAGTTATTGGATTTCTTCTGTAGCAACGTAGAAGCATTCCATTATATAACTTTTGCCTGTGTATTCAATATGTAAATAATTAAATACAAATATTAGGTATCCAAAACCGTCCAAAAAGTCGTTTACAGTTCAGCAATTGTTGTGTTTTTTATATTTAAAAATAGATGTTTTTACTTTACTTAATCCTCATCACTCCCTGCGGAGTATAGGGCAACAACAAATCTCCGACATTCCATACTTTAGTTCATGCCAGGTCTTGCCAGTAGCCTGCACTTCTTCTTCCATCTCTCTCCTCCATGTTCCCAGTGGTCTTCCTCTCTTTCGCTTTCCAGGCGGAAATAGATTTAATTTTCCAGTTTCGAATTATTGTTTTTCCTTAAAGCACGCTGAAATTTTCATTCAAATACACACTAGCACTATATGGTTACAATATTTAAAAATATACGACATCTAGAAATCCATTAACGTGTATAGAATGTAAAAACGTTAAATTAAACGCTAAAGAGAATTACATTCAATAGTTATGAATATTATGTTTTTAAAACGCGTAAGTATCATCAGAATTTTTTGTGTGTACATTTTCATGATTTTACGAAAGCTATTTAACACACTACATTTATTCTAATACAAAATTGTACTTAAAAATCAAAGGCCAGCCATGTAATATGATGACTATGGTGCGTGTGATTTAGTTCTAATTGACGCGTCGCGCTCCAAACACAAAAACGTCTTTCGAAATTGCCGTGTTTGAGAGAACAGCTGGAACAAATCTCGAACAGTGACCTGGCGAGCCTTGTACACTTATTTTACTGAACAAAGACGTTTTTTCTGGCCACATTTTGTCAGCTGGTTTCACACTGGGATCTTCTCCAAAAATGAACAGCTCGTCATTGTAAGTAACAGCCCCATAAAGGTTGTATGTGAAATCCCAAAGCTTTGACAAAAAGACAAAGTCAATGAAACCTAACTCAGTGGTGACAATTTTCCACAGGTCTCCATTGTTCTTTAGTAGGTAACTGTCCTCGTCTTTCTTGAAGCAGGTCATCTTCGACCCAGAACCTTCGAGATTATTTAACCTAGTCCACGTTTGGTTCACGGTATCAAAACTGTGAACCGCCGTCTCATCTGCGTCACTTTTGGTCTCCGTGTGAAAAATCAGAAGGTTGTTTTCATATGCAAATACAAAATTAATATTTGTTATTGATGGGAAATCAAGTATATCATCAACTGATTGTGTTAGGATATTATATACTCTCATGTTTTTATTTACTGTATTGTAAACATATATTGATGCATCTACAGAAACAAGGAAAAAGGTATGTTCTTGATCATCAAACGCAAAACTAGTTTCTTGTTCTTCTTCATATAATTGCGGTGAGTTTAAGGTCACCATTTGAATCCATTTATCTTTCATCAATGCCATTAGCTGGACAACTTTACTGTTAACTCCATCAAGCCCCGCGGCATAAAGAACGTTGTTACAAAAAATTACTTCAGCGTTTTTTAAAGGTGCTGCAGCGTACCGAAGACTGTATTTTTCAAGATTGTTAAGTGAAACGGCTTTTACTGTTTTATTGTTCTCTATGTAGACTCCTACATTGATGAGACTACTGCAGGCCCTGTGTGTAGCACCACTCGGCCACTGTCCTGAGCTGTGACTTAACGTCTGGTAAATTGAAGTGTTGTAGACCATCTCTCTGGCTATCTTGTTAGTGCTGATCAATGGGTCAAGAAAGACTTTCTTCAGGAAATGTGAACTGACCAAACATAGCCTGGCTGATTTCAACAAGGTAATCATGAACCTTGATCTCTATTGGTATTGAGACTGCTCTTCAAGATAGTGGTCAGAATTTTCCGAATTCTCTCTATCTGCTGAATCTAAAGTTGGGTCTGCGTCAGTCTTCAAACGTTCCAGGTCAAATTCCAGTGAAGTATCCTCTGTAGAGGTTCTGGTGAAGCCATCGTCACTCTGGATTGCTTTATCTTCTGTACCTCTAGTGGCAACAATTATCTCGTCATCTGGTTTTGTCTTCCTGGTTATTCTAGCCGGTTGAACCACGTCGTTTGATTTTATTAAACAGCTCTTTGTTGGGTCGAATTTGACCCAATTCAAGATGTACTCAAGAACAAAATCCTCAGTTTTCACAACTAGATCCGGACTTCTAACCACTTCAACGATTTCATCTTTTGTCAGCCTTAAAACCGTTTCACTTTTCCTGCAAGAGTTAAAATTTGCAATCATAAAAGAAATTGTTTTTCTCAAAACATCAAAAGAATCTAACATTTTGGAGTTTTTGTAAATTTCCTCAAACGTATCCAATGACAGAATCTTCAGGACAAATTTTTCGCATTCTTCGATCAAATATTTGATCTGAAGCTGATTGGCCGCGTGCCACAGATCGAAGACATTTCTATCATCGATCACATCCTTACATGTGTACGCGACTTTCAAAACAAGCTCAAAAGTTTCTCTGGAAATATCTTGCAGCTCAACACTTTTTGTTTCCGTTTCTCTCATCCCGGATCTAAAAAGTCCACGGAAAAACTGGGATGACGCCGCCAAAACAAACCTGTGGCACCGGAACTCTCTCTCCCCGACCTTCACCGTGAAGTCCAGCAGCTCTTCGTCTTTGTCGTGCCACAGAGTCTCGATGCCGTCAATCACACCTTTGGAGAATTCTTTGTTCAGCTCCATGTTTTCTTCTTAAATATTTGCTTGTTTCAGTCACACTAATTGGATGCAGAATAAAAAAAAAGCTTTAAATTGTGGCTCTCGACAATATGACATAGTAACCTTTATCCAATGGATAAATTTGGTCCACTAGTATACTACTTAATCTCGCCGTTGTGTGATTATTTAAACATTTATTTCTTATGATTCTGAGATTAGTAAATATGCTATTTGGCTTAAGATATATATATATATATATATATGTGTGTAACTAGGGGAAGTTACCAGACATAAGAACGCGGTACAGCGCTGTCAACTTTGACACGACTGATGCAATAACACAGGTGGTGGCTGATAACGATCAGAAAGCCAAGGCGTAGTATCTCGGGAAGCGATACGATAAGAACGGTCTGTCAACTTTGATGTGACAGGATGCAGATGGCTTATTAAATCGGACTGTACAACAGAAGCGGCGTAATTAACATTCTGATGTAACGATTACGATTACGATTATGATAGGACCGAATATGAGTACGATTATGAAGGGGATATATAGGAGGGCGACGGCTGGGTTCTCTCTCGCTCGCTCGCTCTCGATCAGTCAGTCAGTGTAGCAGTATCAAGTTGGTTATTGAACGGGTTAGCCGTATTGTGTTAAGAAGGACGATAGACATGTGTATTCAGTTAGATGAAGCCTAGTGAGGACTGTTGGGGGTCAGTTGATTCAGACTATTATTGTGAAACATCTCTCTTGATTCATTATATTATTGTGAAGCATTCTTTGATTCATGTAATAAAAGGATCAATAATGAACCTGCATCTTCGAGTATCTATGCTGTGGTCAATGTTGTGTGGAATGAGTGGTTAGACTCGGGAAGGTCACATTTGGCGTTGTCGGCAGGGTAGCCAGAGACTCGTTACATTTGGCGTTGTCGGCAGGATAGACTCGGGGACTCGTTACATTTGGCGCTGCGGACAGGATGAATTCAACGAGACTTGCCGCTTTAGGCACCCATAGTCAACCTAGTTCATAACTGTGTTTAGTGTGTGTGTGAATTCGGACATTCAGGAACAGTGAAAATTGAGGAACGAGGAAAAATTTTTCATACACACACGGTAAGAAAGAACTCTTTTTTTTTACTAAAGGAATAAAATGTCTACTCTGGACGAGAAGCAGACCCATATTGTGGTCCTGCCCAGAGAGTCCCACATTAACAAATTTTACGGGGACGGTGATCCAACTTTAACCAACAGGTTCAGTGAGGAGGTCAAAGCGGCCTGGGCCTCGAGATACATGTCACCAGAGGAAAGATTAAGACTGCTGATGGGCAGTATAGGAGAGATGGTTAGGGCAGAGGTCAAATGCCACGATAAAACCGTCCAATCAGATCCAGATAAGGTGCTGGATCTAATTATGGAGACCTTTGGGGAGAGACGGTCGGGATCGCAACTGCTATCGGGGTTCGTAGGCTTAAAGCAGAGAATGGCGGAGAGTGTGATGGAGTATTCACACCGAATAAACAGGGCCTTTGATTCGGTAAAGGGCAAAACACCTGACATTGATGTACGCCTACTGAGGGACCAGTTCATCGAGGGGCTAGCAACCCCGATCTTAAGGAGAGAGTTGAAAGAGGAGGTCCACAAAGACCCGCAGTTGACCTTCCTTCAGGTCAGGAACTCAGCGATCCGCAGGTCCGAGGATGAGGACCAATCGAACTGTTCGGTGGACAAAGTCTCTGTGCCGGAACAGAAACAATCCCCACCCACGGGGACCGGCACGGTGGAAACCATGATGGCTCAACTGTTGGCCCACCTGGATAAGGTTGACCAAAGATTGGAGAGGTTAGAAAGCAGGTCAACAGCTGAGAATCAGGAAAAGAACGGGACAAAACAGAGACAGGTTGGACGGCCGCGACCCGCCGGTCCATCGCTCCGGTGGACGGCCGACGGTCGACCAATTTGCTTGTCCTGTTCACAACCCGGACATATGGCACGGTACTGCCAGGGAAACGGTCGTCCTCTGTAAGGCAGGGCCAGGCTACAGAGGGGCGAGGTTATGGCCCAAGAAGCAAAATGATGGGAGTCTGTCCCGAAATGGTGATTACGATTGGGGACATCGCGGTGAAGGCAATTGTGGATACAGGCTCCCAGGTGACGACAATTACGGAAAATTTTTACACCAAATGGATGAAAGGAAAAGACCATAGGTTGAGGTCTGACACATGCATGCGCCTGACGGCAGCTAATGGACTAACTATTCCATACTGTGGTTATTTTCTGGCGGATGTCGTGGTGGCGGGACATAGGTTGAAGCAGGTTGGGGTGTTCGTCACGAAACACAACCTAGAGACAAATGTGTCAAATATACCTTGCCTGTTGGGCATGAATATTCTTGGCCAGTTGCCAGAATTTCTTACAAATATTGTCGGATCGACCACACCAGGTCGGGGATCCAAGTTGGCCAGGTTTGCCAAGACCAGAGGAAGGATATCAGTCCCGGCAAACACGGTCAAGGCAATCACATTACAAATTGGTGATAGAAGCGTGAATGGTGATGTGATGATAGAACCATGTGGCGCCGCACTGAGGGCAGGCGTCGTGTTACTGCGGACATACACATCAGCGGAAAATGGACTAGTTCAAGGATTAGTGGCAAATGTTTTGGATGAGGAAATTTTTATACCGCCTAATACTCTGGTAGGAGTACCACAGAACGTCGAGGTACAAAGGTCGGCACAGTGCATCGAACTGAGCAATACCAGCAGTAATGAAGTAACAATTAGGTCGGTCAATGTGACGGCCGAGGTGAAGAAAGAGGATGGCCGATCATATACATTCCCGGAAACTGAGGACCCAAAACTAAATGAATTGTTGAATAAGTACAGGGATATATTTGCCTCGTACGAGGGTGATTTGGGTTACACGGAAGTAATAAAACACCAGATACCCTTACTACAAGACAAGCCGGTGGCGCAACCCTATCGAAGATTACCACCAAGTCACTACTCTGCGGTGAAGGCACACCTGAACGATCTACTAAAAAAGGGAATTATTACAACCAGCACGAGCCCGTATGCGGCACCGATAGTAGTGGTAAAAAAGAAGTCAGGGGAGATAAGACTGTGTTGTGATTACCGGAAATTGAACAATATCACAAGAAGGGATGCATTCCCCTTGCCTCGTATTGATGAATGTCTTGATGCGTTGGGGGGAGCAAGATTTTTTTCTACCTTGGATTTGGCTAGTGGCTACCACCAAGTGGCCATGCACCCCAACGATCAACATAAAACTGCATTTATTTCTCCACTGGGACTGTACGAGTGGACCCGTATGCCGTTTGGTCTAACTAATGCACCTGCTACATTCCAGCGAGTAATGCAGAGTGCTATGAGTGACTTTCTATTTCAAATAATGTTGGTGTACTTGGATGATATACTAGTTTACTCAAAAACTTGGGAGGACCATCTAAAAAGATTAGAACAAGTGTTTCTCCGTCTTAGGGAGATAGGAGTAAAGCTGAACCCAGACAAATGCTGCTTCGGTCTGAAATCGGTACATTTTTTGGGTTATGTGATTTCGTCGGATGGCATCGCCACTGACCCAGATAAAATTGCAGCTGTTAAAGAATGGAAACAGCCAACAACTACGGTAGAGGTCAGATCATTCTTGGGCTTTGCTTCCTATTATAGAAAATTTGTGCCTGGTTTTGCAAAAATTGCCGCACCATTGCATGACTTGGTAAACAAAATGACAAAGAAACACAGTAAGGAGAAAAAGAAAGGTAAAACACAACTGATAGGTGAATTATGGACTGATGAATGCCTGAACTCGTTTAAGCTATTGAAAAAGGCTTTGACAGAGGCGCCGATATTAGGATACGCAGACTTTGACAAACCATTTCGGCTAGAAATTGACGCCAGCTCTAAAGGTCTGGGAGCTGTGCTATCACAACAACAAAAGCAAGGCTTCAGGGTTATTGCTTATGCCAGTCGAGCTCTGAAGGAATCAGAGAAGAACATGACAAATTACAGCGCCATGAAACTAGAACTTTTGACATTAAAATGGGCTGTGACGGAAAAATTCAGGGACTATCTATTAGGTGCTAAATGTGTGGTATACACTGACAATAACCCCTTGAGTCACCTAAAGACAGCAAAATTGGGATCCATCGAACAGCGATGGGCAGCAGAATTGGCATTCTTTGACCTGGAGATAAAATTTCGCCCGGGGCGGTCCAATGGCAATGCGGACGCCTTATCAAGGAATCCTTACGAGAGACCGGGCGATGAGGAAGAAACGCTGACAGGAATATGTGAGGTCAGAGCGTCAACAGATATCCCTCACGGGGTGCAAGTGAGGCAGAACGGACAGACCGGGGTGGAGCACATTTCCACAGAGCCCGGACATATGGACATTGGTGATTTTAGTTGCCTTAATCACAAAGAGATACGAGATGCCCAGAGAACGGATAGTGGCTTACAGCCGCTGTTGAAACACGTCCAGGAACAAAAATTCCCAGGAAGAAGGGAAAGAGAACAATTTGGTCGAGAAACAAAGAAAATACTGAGTCAGTGGGACCGTCTCAGTATAAAGGATGGTGTTCTCATGCGGAGAATTCATGACCAAATTGATGGGACAATACACCAGGTGGTGGTGCCTGGACAGTTACGAGAAGAAGTGCTAAGGTTGGCACATGACAGGGCAGGACACCAGGGTCAGGACAGGACGCACAAAATATTACGACGGAGGTGTTACTGGCCCAATATGGAAATGGAGGTCAAACGCCATTGTGAGGCTTGTGTGAGGTGTCAGCATGCGAAAATGCCAGTTGTCAAAATGAGACAGCCATCGGGACACCTATTAGCGACAAAACCACTAGAGATTGTGGCTATGGACTTTACGTCGTTGGAGCAATCATCGGATGGGACGGAACATGTGTTGGTAATGACTGATGTTTTCACCAAATGGACTGTGGCGGTGCCCACACGAGATCAGACTGCCAAAACAGTGGCAAAGGTCTTAATAGAACATTGGTTCATCAAATATGGCATACCAAGACAATTACACTCTGACCAAGGAAGGGCCTTCGAGTCAGAAGTAATTAACCAACTGTGCAGCCACTACGGGATCAACAAATCTAGAACAACCACATTTAATCCGAAAGGAAACGGACAGTGCGAGCGGTTCAACCGCAGCATGCATGATTTGCTGCGTACCCTAGAACCTGAACAGAAAAAACGTTGGCCTGATTTTCTCCCAGAGTTGGTATATCTATACAACTGCACCCCCCATGCCACAACCGGCTTTTCGCCACACATGTTGCTGTTCGGACGGGAGGCTCGACTCCCCCTTGACTTGTTCCTAGGAAAAAAGGAGAGTATGACTGGCTCATACACTGCACTGGAATATGTGAATGAACATATGAGACGAATTAGAGAAATGTACAGGGTAGTACAGGAAAGACTAGAACATGAAGCACGGCGAAGGGAACCGCCGGTACAGACAAAGGACCCGCCACTCAAACTGAACGACAGGGTATTACTGCGTAGCCACCCGTTAGGCAGAAACAAAATCCACGACCTCTGGGGACAGGAGATATGGCAAGTCGTGGAGATGCCTAAAGTAGCAGGTGGCCCCTTTAAGATAAGACCCATCGATCACACCAAACCGGATCGGTGGGCGAATATTGCTCAATTAAAGAAATATTGGCATAGTCAAGAAGAGCAGTTACACACAAGGAAACCCAAGACAATTAGGGAACCGGAAACTATAACGGAAATTCTCATACCCATCCCGGAACCATGTCACCATCAACAGAACATCAGCGACACACAAGGGGAGGATACCGGCAACAAGGAGGATCCCGGTCCCTCCAGAAGCAGAGAGACAATAGACCATCAGATAAGTGGTCCGCGGAGAAGTTTGAGAAACAGAAAGAATACGAAATTTTTTGTCAGCAACCATCAATTCTTTCATGGTCGCGCTGGTATGAGAACAGACTGTTCAAAAAGTCATAAAAGTGAACTGGTGAAGGCACCAGACGAAAAAAGGTGGATGTGAATTCTAGAACTGTTTTGTGTCTGAGGAAGATGATGTAGACACATTTGATATGTGAAATAGGGATAACGGTCAATCTTATACGAGTGTGACGACATTGACAGGGAGTGGAACAATAAATTTTTTTTACGGTGGTGCGATTGACTTTGAAGGACTGCACCTGCCAAGCGTTGTTTGTGGTTGATAACACACAAAAAAAGGCAGGGGTGGATGTAACGAGGGGAAGTTACCAGACATAAGAACGCGGTACAGCGCTGTCAACTTTGACACGACTGATGCAATAACACAGGTGGTGGCTGATAACGATCAGAAAGCCAAGGCGTAGTATCTCGGGAAGCGATACGATAAGAACGGTCTGTCAACTTTGATGTGACAGGATGCAGATGGCTTATTAAATCGGACTGTACAACAGAAGCGGCGTAATTAACATTCTGATGTAACGATTACGATTACGATTATGATAGGACCGAATATGAGTACGATTATGAAGGGGATATATAGGAGGGCGACGGCTGGGTTCTCTCTCGCTCGCTCGCTCTCGATCAGTCAGTCAGTGTAGCAGTATCAAGTTGGTTATTGAACGGGTTAGCCGTATTGTGTTAAGAAGGACGATAGACATGTGTATTCAGTTAGATGAAGCCTAGTGAGGACTGTTGGGGGTCAGTTGATTCAGACTATTATTGTGAAACATCTCTCTTGATTCATTATATTATTGTGAAGCATTCTTTGATTCATGTAATAAAAGGATCAATAATGAACCTGCATCTTCGAGTATCTATGCTGTGGTCAATGTTGTGTGGAATGAGTGGTTAGACTCGGGAAGGTCACATTTGGCGTTGTCGGCAGGGTAGCCAGAGACTCGTTACATTTGGCGTTGTCGGCAGGATAGACTCGGGGACTCGTTACATATATATATATATATATATATATATATATATATATATATATATATATATATATATATATATATATATATATATATATATATATATATATATATATATATACATTCATATATATATATATATATATACCTCTGTAGGTGAGCTTAGTTTTAAACTGAAAGTTTTTTTGTGATCCAAATTAATTACGATCGCTCAAAAGGAATTATTTTATACAACAGTTCCGAATTTTAACACGTTTTTCTTAACTCAGCTTCGCGTTTGTTTGTTTGTTTGGATGTTTGTTGTTAAAATTGACATCGAAAATTAGCCCACTTCTGATTGCTCTAGAGACCTGAAATTTGGCATGCATGCTACTTTCGCCTAACAATTTCAGATGCAATCATAAAAACTAGCAATTAGTGACCGTAATTAGCTTAATTTAATTACGCCCCAAGGACCATAAAATTGAGGACATGATTTCTAAAGATACCGACAAGACTTGAGGCCTATTGACACAGTTACTTCGGCCCCAATCGATGTGAGCTCGCTGGCCGTGATCGTATAGTGGTTAGTACTTCGCGTTGTGGCCGCGACAACCCAAGTTCGAATCCTGGTCGCTCAAGATTTTTTTAGTCCGTGTATTTATAAACACTTTTTTAAAAACCACGTTTTTCATGTGTAGCAACGGACTAAAAAGGAGAAAATAAAATACTTAAAAAAAACTTTTTAAAAAACCACGTTTTTTATGTGTAGCAACGGACTAAAAAGGAGAACGGACACGGTAACACATTGTTAACGGTGACACGGTTGGTACGCTGGGCATGCTAAAATACACATAAACACGTTTTTCCTTAACTCAGCTTCGCGTTTATTTGTTTGTTTATGGGAGATTTGATCACGTGATTCGTGAGTAGATCTCCACGCCAGCAACGTAAATTACACCCTTTCTCTGTTTAAAGCGTATCGGTCGCTCAAGATTTTTTTAGTCCGTGTATTTAAAAACACTTAGTCAAGTCATACTTAATCAAGTGATTAGATAAAGTAGAAAATAAACTATATAAAAAACTTTTTAAAAACCACGTTTTTCATGTGTAGCAACGGACTAAAAAAGAGAAAATAAAATACTTAAAAAAAAACTTTTTAAAAAACCACGTTTTTCTTGTGGACTAAAAAGTAGAAAATAACTATTTACATACATTTGATGACAAAAAACGTGGGTCGGGCAGATGGGTCGGGAAATTTGATGGTGAACGTACCCACGTTTTTTGTCATCAAATGTATGTAAATAGTTATTTTCTACTTTTTAGTCCACAAGAAAAACGTGGTTTTTTAAAAAGTTTTTTTTTAAGTATTTTATTCGTTCATGTCTTCTCCAACTAGGTGTTTGATGTAACTAGTGGAAACCCATGGCGACCCATCGTAAGCAAATGAAGTCACTTTAAAGAATCGTTCACTTTCTTTTCGGGTTCTTAGAAAATTATGAAAAACTCAATTGAGAAAAACTTAAGTGAGAAATGTGACGTGTGACTAATTTTGGACAGAAGATAACATTGTAACATCGGTTTAGAAAGGTAAGGGGGTAATTTTTTTTCGAGACAACTTGAGCTGATAGGAGTGATTTTTTACCTACGAGCCTTCAGGGCGTTTGTATATTAGTAGTACATTTTCAAGATTTGTGCGTTTTGGTGAGCAGTATTTCGACCTGTTTCTCGTGCCATGTAACCTCTTGGACTGTGTTATTGTGACTGTGTCTACTGCCTGAGTGAGCGTGTATAGACCTAATGTAGGTATTGTGTTTATAGTATACTATAGCCGCAAGTTGCGGTCTAGATATGTTAAGTAGTTTAACTATAGTTATAATACTTGTTGGAAATATTTTGTTATACTGGCCGTAACCCGTTATACTGTATTATTTTATAACGAGACTGCTAGTTTAATAAGCCTCGGTACCCGTGTATTTAATGTAGCCTTACAAGTGGTATTGTATATACAACTAGCCGTCCCGGCCAGGCCCTGCTCTGGCTTCTGTGAAAAACCTTTCTGTTAAAGACCATTACCTGTGTGTTTAGTAATCATCATAAACCCGGCATTGCACACCCAAACCAAAACCAAAACAACAAAACGCAAACATAACGCTAACACAATTACAAATACAAACGAAAACAAAAACAAAAACCTAACAACTAACCCAACCACAACCACAAACACCAATACGAACACAAAGAAAAAAACAAACGAAAAAGCAAACGAAAACAAACCAAATCCAAATGCAAAACCAACCACAAACCCAAAGAAAAAAACACAAACGAAAAAACAAACGAAAACAAACCAAATACAAACGCAAAACCAACCACAAATACAAACACAAACGCAAAGAAAATAAAACACAAACGAAAACGAAAAAAGAAAGAACAAAAACGAACCAAATCAAAACGCAACCACTAACGCAAACCCAACCTAAACACAAAGAAAACACTAACGCGAACATAAACGCACAGTGCTCAGAGTCTAGCCCGGGGCGGAATCGCCTGTTTCAGCTTAGTAAACGACTATAGTACCCCAACTTATTCATAGTCTTTTGCACTCACTTTAATGAACGTAGGCGCGAAACCGAACACGGGAGGCCCGGGACCCCAAATAGCACCCTATCTGGGCGCCAGAGGACGCACCATGACGTCACCGCCTGATTGAACTTAGTAAACGACTATAGTACATAACTTATTCATAGTCTTTTGAACTCACGCGAACGTATATACCATAGCGTACACCGGAAGGCCCGGGGCGCCAAATAGCACCCTGTCGGGGTGCCGGAGGACGCCCGGATTTGATTCACTTAAAGACTATAGTAACCTTTCTTACCCATAGTCTATCGCACTGTTAAAAACAAAACTATGCAGCATAGCGCTCACATGATAGCCCAGGGTGCCAAATCGAACCGTGCAAGGGCGCCGGCGGACGCGCCTGTTTCAATTTAGTGAACAAAAATGATAATACTCCAAGCTTATCCGTAAATGGAAAGAAATAAACATATAGGATGTGTAGGACCTGGCTTATTAAATGTTATTGATTCAAAAAAAAAATATTGAACAGTATGTTCAGTGTATAGAATAAATAAAAGGCAGTGTTAAAAATACCTAACGACATTGCACTTAATCAATCCCCGCTAATTATGTAATTATTTTTTTTTCTTAACACCAAAAACAAAGTAATAAAATGTAAATTCTTTCTTCTTAAGAATTTTTTTTATTAAAGGGAAGTAACTGTGCAGTCAATACATTTCCGACACAATTTTAGAAATTTTATAAACGTCGATACACTTTTTTAAAAATTTTATGTCGTGTTCATAATTGAAAATTATTCTTCTAAGTAAATAGAATGAAAATTGTTTTTAAAGACTTTCAATGGTAATTTTTTGACTCGTAAGTTTAGACTATGAGCACGATAAAAAATCTAACACTTAAATCCATAGAACTGTCAACGACAAACTTTTTTGCCACACGTTACAGAACTGAGCTTTATATATTAGACTAGCCGTCCCGGCCAGGCCCTGCTCTGGCTTCTGTGAAAAACCTTTCTGTTAAAGACGATTACCTGTGTGTTTAGTAATCATCATAAACCCGGCATTGCACACCCAAACCAAAACCAAAACAACAAAACGCAAACATAACGCTAACACAATTACAAATACAAACGAAAACAAAAACCTAACAACTAACCCAACCACAACCACAAACACCAATACGAACACAAAGAAAAAAACAAACGAAAAAGCAAACGAAAACAAACCAAATCCAAATGCAAAACCAACCACAAACCCAAAGAAAAAAACACAAACGAAAAAACAAACGAAAACAAACCAAATACAAACGCAAAACCAACCACAAACACAAATACAAACACAAACGCAAAGAAGATAAAACACAAACGAAAACGAAAAAAGAAAGAACAAAAACGAACCAAATCAAAACGCAACCACTAACGCAAACCCAACCTAAACACAAAGAAAACACTAACGCGAACATAAACGCACAGTGCTCAGAGTCTAGCCCGGGGCGGAATTGCCTGTTTCAGCCTAATAAACGACTATAGTACCCCAACTTATTCATAGTCTTTTGCACTCACTTTAATGAACGTAGGCGCGAAACCGAACACGGGAGGCCCGGGACCCCAAAAAGCACCCTGTCTGGGCGCCAGAGGACGCACCATGACGTCACCGCCTGATTCAACTTAGTAAACGACTATAGTACATAACTTATTCATAGTCTTTTGAACTCACGCGAACGTAGATACCATAGCGTACACCGGAAGGCCCGGGGCGCCAAATAGCACCCTGTCGGGGTGCCGGAGGAATTGATTCACTTAAAGACTATAGTAACCTTTCTTACCCAAAGTCTATCGCACTGTTAAAAACAAAATTATGCAGCACGTGATAGCCCAGGGTGCCAAATCGAAACGTGCAAGGGCGCCGGCGGACGCGCCTGTTTCAATTTAGTGAACAAAAATGATAATACTCCAAGCTTATCCGTAAATGGAAAGAAATAAACATATAGTATTTGTAGGACCTGGCTTATTAAATGTTATTGATTTTAAAAAAAAATAAAAATTATTGAACAGTATGTTCAGTGTATAGAATAAATAAAAGGCAGTGTTAAAAATACCTAACGACATTGCACTTAATCAATCCCCGCTAATTATGTAATTATTTTTTTTTTCTTAACACCAAAAACAAAGTAATAAAATGTAAATTCTTTCTTCTTAAGAATTTTTTTAATTAAAGGGAAGTAACTGTGCAGTCAATACATTTCCGACACAATTTTAGAAATTTTATAAACGTCGATACACTTTTTAAAAATTGTATGTCGTGCTCATAATTGAAAATTATTCTTCTAAGTAAATAGAATGAAAATTGTTTTTAAAGACTTTCAATGGTAATTTTTTGACTCGTACATTTAGACTGTGAGCACGATAAAAAATCTAACATTTAAATCCATAGAAGTGTCAACGACAAACTTTTTTGCCACACGTTACAGAACTGAGCTTTATATATTAGATTATGTAACTTTTTTTTCGTTTACATCATTTTAATGCTATATGAATTTCTAAGAAAGTTTTTATTAAATTGTGTATGAAATTCTGTATGACGTTCTTTAAGACTTTTTGTATGAAGTTCTGCCTGAAGTTTACGACGTTCTTTAGTCAACTAGGTGTTTGTGTTTGCGTTTCTGTTTGGTCTGTGTTTGTGTTTTGGTGTGGTTGGCTGTGGTTAGGGTTAATTCAAAAGTAATGTATTTCATCATTTTTATGATACATGAATTTCTAAGAAAGTTTTTATTTTAGTCTATGTTTGTGTTTTGGTGTGGTTGGCTGTGGTTAGAGTTAATTCAAAAGTAATGTATTTCATAAAGCCGGGCATTGGCGAGTATATAATGCGTAATAATCGCATAAATCAAAGTCGTTTACAGAGGTCGTTTTCACAGAGGCCAGTGCAGGGCCTGGTCGGGACGGCTATATATATATATATATATATATATATATATATATATATATATATATATATATATATATATATATATAAATATATATACATATATATATATATACATATATATATATATATATATATATATATATATATATATATATATATATATATATATATATATATGTGTGTGTATCTATCAATAAGTAAGCCTATATATATATATATATGATATATATATATATATATATATATATATATATATATATATAAGTATATATATATATATATATATATATATATATATATATATATATATATATATATATATATGTATATATATATATGTGTAAATGTATGTATAAGTATATATATATATATATATATATATATGTATATATATATATGTATATAGGTATATATGTATATATTTATATTATATATATATATAAATATAAATATATAAACATATATATATATATATGTATATATATGTATATATATACATTTATATATATGTATATATATATGAATATATGTATTATATATATATGTATATTACATATGTATATAAATGTATATATATATGTATATATCGGTTTTAGTGTGTATCTTCAAGAATTCTGTATTTTTATATAGGCCTAAGTAATGTGGATTATTAGTTTCTAAATTTACTGGATCATTGTGTTAGCCTTTAAAATATTTCTTTTATGTTGATTTAGACCTGTAATTTCATCTTGCACCACTAACTATTCCTCTATTTCAATGTTGCTAAAATGAAAACTACGTTAAAATATTACATCAGTGGTTTCCAAGATTTGTGTAAATAATTCTTATTATTGAATCGGCATAGTCACTTCACAAACATATTTGTTCATGGACTTACCTTGAAGACTTCAAGAATAAAATAATTACGGCTTTTTCGAGATAGCACTGTGCTTGAAAGTGAAATCATTTTTTAACTGAAAATAGTCTCTAATCGAAACTGAAACTGCTTGCCGTATCGAGGTGTTGTTGTTATTTTTATTTTTTTTCAAAGTTTATTTTAAATAGAATAATTCAAAGGTTTTTCATTTTGTTATTGCTTACTAAACTTCATTCTACCACATTGTAAGTATGCGTTGTGAGGATTACCTTTATTTAATCAATTAAATTATCTTAAGCACAACCGGGGATTCCCTTCCTAATGTATGCGATACAGAGAAACTCGTTGTTTTCATTCGTACATCGGTAACACAAACAAGAGTCTAAGCAACAATTGATTTATGTATTGATTTTATAGGTTTACTGCCCTTTTCATGCGTGATACTTGTTCATCTTTGGACGTGGTTATGGACTAACCCTGTTTCAATTTTCTTTAATTTCTAATCAAGCATTTTTTTTCCAATTTTTACAGACTATAAAAATGCAATTCTAAATAGATCTAGTTGATAATAAAACAAGTATTAAAAAATTCATGATATTAGGCTTTACTTTGTTAAAATGCACACATATTAAGAAAATATATAGTGCGGCACTTCATGGTTTCACCCCCCCCCCCCCACCCTACCCACACCTAAGGGGAGAAAAGTATATGTATATATACATATATATATATATATATATATATATATATATATATATATATATATATATATATATATATATATATATATATATATATATATATATGGGGGTGCTTATGTGTGTGTGTATGTATTGTCTAGAGCCTAGATCAGGGGTCTCCAAACTTTTCAGTCCGAGGGCCGCATTAAATATCAAATTTCAGTTCGGTGGCCAGTTTCTTCAAAGCTTGTCTTTGATTTTTATGGGCAAAGTTCCTCAGCCATCACCAACTAACGGTTTTTCCGTGGACAAAAAGATCTCCGCGGGCCGGATGAGAGGACATCGCGGGCCGCATCCAGCCCGCGGGCCGTAGTTTGGAGACCCCTGGTCTAGATGGTCAATTTGTAGTTATAAGACTTTTAATTTTAAACTCTAATTATTCACTGTACAGTCAAAAATCATTTTTCTTCTATATATTTTGCAATTTTTAGTCTTGGTGTCACCCCCCCCCCCCCTAAATGGTATCACCCGGTGCAGTCCGCACCCCCACAACCCCCTCGCGACGTCTTCTGTCTACTGGATACAAACATAAATAATCCCCCGTACTATGGCCAAGATAAACTAAATGTCAAAGAGGATCTCTTACATCTACCAGGATTTTACAAGTAACCTATTTATAGAGTTCTTCCTGGAAAATGGATTCCTGGCAATTCGTATGTATAGGCTATAGCAGCAGTGTTAAGTAAGTTTTAGTTTTCATTCGTAAAACCCCTCAAGCTAAGGTAAGTCTATGTACATTTCGTTAACTTTTTATGGTTATCAAATAGTCGACTTGCTCAGTATTAAACTAGTATTTTTTTCATTGAGTTAATGCATGTAAAATCCTAAAACTTCAATCATTAAAAATATAGTTAGATCTAGATCGTTTTGTTGGCTAAGTAGGCCTAGTATATTTACATAACTTTACATTGATACCATCTGTGTGAAGCACTGCTTCTTGGGATTCGCCATATTCACTAATTATTTTAAGTATGACATAATCAAACTTCAATCATCAAATTTAGGGTTATGTTTGGAGTTATGTATTGTTTGTAGTTATAATTACTATACTCAATACTCTACATCCTTCTTATCTGTAAGTGTTGTAACGACTATGAATAAGGTGATTTATCCTGGGAACTAATTAAACGGTATACCTTATGAGCAGTAAAACGTTGACATAGGGTTAAATAATACCACAAGATTATTTTTTCTTTATACTTTTCATAGGTCATATTTTACCCAGCCTTTAACCTAACGACACATATTTTCCTGAACTCAAAAGTTCGACGATTGTTAGAATAATCAATCAATCCAATTTGTCCACAGAACTTCTATTTAATAATGGAGAAAAATATGGTCTTTGCGGACGACATGATGAGATGTATCTCCTCATTATGGCAGGATAATGATGAAACATACTTTGATTTTGTTGTGCAAGTTGGTTTAAAAAAATTCAAATGCCACAGGTTTATTCTCGGTGCATGCTCACAGTTTTTTCTTGGTTTGTTCAGGTCAGGAATGCAAGAAACTGAAAACAATTGTGTGGAAATAAAAGAGATTGGAAGTGACATTTTTGAACTAATTCTTAGAGCTATTTATACATCTCAAAATATTATTGATGAAATTAACATCTACAAAATATGGCAGGCTACTAATCAGTTGCAAATCAAGTTTTTAATCGATGCATGCGAATCTTTTGTTTTAAGGCACTTATCTTTAAATACTTATGCGGAAACATATACTACAGCAAAATTATTAGATTCCCTAGATGTTTTAGAAAACTGTGTGAATTTTATAATAAAGAACTTTGACAATTGCAAAAATAGCGAAACACTTTTAAGACTGACCAATGAAGAGATTATGAAACTTGTAGAAAGTCCAGATCTTGTAGCAGAGAATGAAGACTCAGTCCTGACTTACATTTTAAACTGGATCAACTTTGACCCTGATGCATGTGTTGAAAATCTAGGTGATGCAGTGATGGCCGGAGTTGAAAATGAGATTATAACAAAATTTACAAAACCTTCAGTGGTAAAAGACACCATTTTAAAGACCAAAATGTCTGAAGATAAAGCTATTCAAAGTGATTTTAAAAACAATAGCTTTCAAGAAAATAGCAATGACTTTCCTCAATA
This sequence comes from Physella acuta, assembly GCF_028476545.2. Classification (NCBI taxonomy): domain Eukaryota; kingdom Metazoa; phylum Mollusca; class Gastropoda; family Physidae; genus Physella; species Physella acuta. The sequence goes on along the minus strand of NW_026732382.1, from coordinate 142,313 downwards.
CGAAACTAAAAATCATATTGCAAATGTTAAGGAAGAAGAACAGGAGGATACATCTTTAGATTTCGGTGAATGCAAAGAAGAAAAGTGTACTAGAATAAAAATGCTAATACCATTACTTAAGGTAGCTAGAATAAATCTAGTCAGTTCAAGTTCTTTAAGATGGATTAGTAAAAATAAGGCAATTAAAGGTAATGATATAGCAACTGAAATAGTTTTCAACGCATCCCTTTATCATTCTCTTGGCGGAGATCATGGTCAGTGGCCTAATGGCGCCAATCACAGAAGGTGTAGCCCGTGGATAAATCTTGGTGTTCGTGTCAATCAAAATAATGAGGTCATAGGAATATCTTTTCGGGACAAACAGCGCTTTAAACTCCCACAAAATACAGAACTTCAACATCCAGTTCAAATTACTTCTTATAAAAATAAACTTTACATGGTTGGGCAAAATGTTTTTAACTTGTATGTTCTCAAGAACAAAACATGGCTAAACATAGGCTCAGCACAGAAAAAACAAAAGGGACCTTCAGTAGTCAGTATAGAACCTGCTCTATCAAGACAAGCACCTACATTTAATTTTGGAGCTGGATCCACAAGTTTTTCCAAACCATTAGTTTCATCTCCGCAACTATCAAATTTAATGCCACAGTTATCAACATCCGTTGATGCATTTAAAAAAACATTGATTGTTACTGTAGAGCAATACATATATCTGTTTTGTTGCACAGATAAAAAAATATATAGAATGAATTCGCAATTACCAGGAGATTGTTTAACTTATGAAACCAAATACCCTACTTCAGAATTGATTGATTATGCCTCTTCATACGACAACAAAATCCTTGTTTTTTACACACTAACAAAATCAACTGTAGATGAAACAGCTGTACACTGCTATGACATTGTAAACAAAACCTGGATCAGGCTGAATAATTTGGAAGGTTCAGCAAAAAACATGATCTGTTTCTCTGATGAAAATAATTTCTTCATTCTAAAGAGTAATGGAGACTTGTGGAAAACAGATTCATCAAACCATGACATGATTGACTTTACATTCATCACTAAACTCTGGGATTTTGAATACAAGCTTCATGGGGCAGTCACTTACTACGATGAGCTCTTTATTTATGGAGAAGATCTTTTGGTTAAACCAATTGACAAAATCTGGCCAACTTCATGTGCATTGTTTACAAAAATACATGTACTGGGACAAGCAGGTCAAAGCTCTAATTTTATTCCTTGCATCCTCCCCAAAAGTTTGCTGGTCCTGGACTGTGCACTGAATTTTGAAGGGTGTACTGTAGAGCCCGAAAATGTATCCAGAGAAGAGGATGCCACTGGTGAAGACTGGAACAAACTCTTACTTAATCATTGAAGTAAAACACGTGTTTGTGTGTATCTACTTATAAGATTGGAGTAGCTGTAACATGAATTTAAAATACATTTTCATAATTTTATCATTATATAGTTAACTTAAACTGTGTATGCAACAATTTGTATGTTAAAAAATTCCCTTCTTTTACAACAACAAAAATCATCATTATCCATGTCTCTGTGGACCGACTCTACTGGAGCATGTGGAGGAAACACACCTCTCGGTCGTACTCGGTATCAGGTAATTGACATTCTGTCATCTTCTGATCTTTTAAAAGTTTGTTTCGACCTAACTTCTTTCATATTTCCATGGGGTTTCCAACCTAAAGCCTCTCTGCTGAAGTTGCTAGTTGGTTTAAGCAAAATGCGTCCATTCCATCCTTGTTTGCTTTTTTTACTTCTTTAGAAATAAGGTTAAGTGCTTATGGGATTAGTGTTCTCTGTGAGCAATATGTTTGACTAATTTGTTGTACTATTTTAATAGTATATCAATCACTTGATGCCACAATTGAAATAAAACGTGTGCACTTTGCTTATATGTATAAATGCCTACTCATATAATTTGTTTTATGATTTTTCACTTATCTGTTTCTAAATTCTCAAATTGCTTAATCTTCTTGGCAGAGTTTCTTCCAGGCATCCCCCCCCCCCCCCCCACCCCGAACGAAATGAAATTTATATATTTTATATAGAAAATATATACTTTTAACAGTGTCCGCCCCCCCCCCCCCCCCGAAGAAAGTTTACCGCCCCCCCCCCCCCCCCCGGAGAAAAAAAGTCTGGAAGAAACACTGCTTCTTGGTTGTTTTGATACTAATAATAGTAATAATATAATGCTTTGTAGATATAGATTGATTTAGTTTTCTTGTAAAGTGTACTTATTATTTTTTACTGAATTTAAAGTGTCGGCTCCATATTTTTCTAATTAAATAAAAGTTCTTAAAAATCTTTATTTTCATAACAGTAATCTGATACTTGATTTTTGTTATACTATAATTTTTAAAAATGTATAATTGTTATTGAAATGCTAGAACTCATTCTTACTTTTATAAGTTTTACATGTTTAGTAAAAATACATAATTCAAGTTATTTAATAAACAATTTCCATCAGTGTATTGGCAAGCTTAATGAATATTTTAATCTATAATTATAAGTAATGTCTTTTTCTTGTCTTAATTTTCCATACTTTCAAGAATCATTTCACTACTAGACCACTGTGATTAGGCTCTTGCCTTAGTTTTTTCATTTTAAAAAATACAAGTATAATTTATACAGTTACAATAAAATATGCACAGAATATTCAATTTCTTTTTTCTTATAAGCCTAATATATAAAAGCCCCTCTGCGCACTTCTCTCTCTCTCTCTCTCTCTCTGTCTGTCCGCAAAATATTTTCGCCGGACATCACATCAGAAACTGCAGCGATATATGAAGAACTTTATACGGACTTTTGTTGAAAATAATATGTTAGATGTTTTAAATATATAACCACAATTTTATTTAAAGCAGAAAAATAAAAAATTAAGGCGTATTCGAGTATAGAAAAACAATTTTAATTATGCAACCGGAAAAGTGTTTAAACTTGGGACAAGAACGCATTTAATAATGACGTCGCTTATTGTTTACACTAAAAAAAAGAGCACGAAACTGATGACGTCATTTTCCGAGTTTAGAATAAAAAGAAATGAACTATTTTATTCAATTATGATTTAGAGCTATGTACGTTATGAAATGTATACAATACGATTTTCTCGGCCTAAACTTAAAAAAATTATTTTATCTATTTGCATTCTAGATCTAGATAATATTTATCTAGATATTCTAGATCATCTAGATCTAGATATTCTAGATCATCTAGATCTAGAGATTCTAGATCATCTAGATCATCTAGATAATCTAGATCATCTAGATCTACGGAAAAACTAGACTTACACAGATGTAGACCATACCTAGATCTAGAATCTATTCTAATAATACATTTCTATACTAAAGTATTTAAGGCCTTAATTACTTTATTGAAATCTTTGTTTATCTATGCAATTTGCTAATCTCTATAATATATAAAGCTTAGTTGTCGGGTGCCCGATAGGGCACTTCTCGGCGCCGCAGGCACTTCAAATTTGGCAGGATTTTGCCTTGGGGCGACAGAACAAGGGGGCCGGATGGCCGAAAAGTCTACGATGAGGGGGTCAAAACTGACCTCGACTGACTGGCGCCTTATATGGGCGAATTTTTTAAGCATTCATATTTTCAATGTTTTCGAAAGCCTAAGCGAAGCTGGGAAGCATGCATAGTGTTTACCTAACGACTATTATGCTGCAATTCCAGTTTGAAGAAAACAAATCGAATAATACAAAAGTTTAATTGTAAAAAAATGCATAGTTTACAAAAAAAATGGCAATAAAGTTATAAAGAAAATCATTCACATTAAAAATGACATATGCAAAATTATTGGTGTATTTTCTACTTCATGGTTTTTCGGCACAGACAATAACTTAGTTAATTAGATATGTCAATGTGTTAATATTTTTAAATATTTTACTTTAATTATTCGTCTTTCTTTGTGGACTTTTGAAAACGTAACCAATCACTAATTTTGATAAAAATAAAAACATTTTTAATTTAATGTGTTTTTTTATGTTTGAAAGACAATAATCTGATAGCAGAAAATAAATTGACTGGTTACTATAATACTGGATTTATAGGATGCAAAGTAAGGATGAGATCCAGGGTAGAAATAGACGTGTGTTGCAACCTTATGGGTCTAGTCTAATCAAAAAGTCTTTCGTTACACTAAATGAAACACTGGAGGCTGTTGCTTTATGTCGTGATTGTTGATTGACGTACACATACTTTCAATTCAAAGTCCAAGCTAACGAGACAGTTTAACAGGATTTGGATATTTTAATTGGTGGGGGAGAGTACGGGTGAAAATAAGAAGTGAAGAAGTGAATGAATACCTGATAGGTATATGTGAGATGAATGAGTGTCATGAGTAGGTTCATCATACTGAGGCTAAAATTAGAGAGAGAAAAACAATTGAAAATTGTCATACGTTTTTATCTGATTAAGTGAAGTGAACCTTAAATAGTTTGATCAAGCAAATTAAAAATAAAGTTTAACAAACATATTGAAAAATAAATTAGTAAAGCTCATGTAATTTACTAATAGAAATCCTAAAACAGTTACATTTCGATTTTTAAATAATCTTAGTATCGAATCATCTAAACATTTTGACACATGAACATTTTGGCTTCAAGAATCACTTGACAAGCTCAGCAAATGGGCCCAAAAATTGGGCGTCGAATGGGATATAAGAAAAACAGCATAAAAAAGCATGCTTGTGACAGAAAATGCGTAATCTCTACTTCACAAACAAACCACGTAAAAAAAGTTCTATCCTAGAAGCCAATGTTTTAAAAGGAGATACTTTTAAACATAGTAAAACAACCAATCTGAAAAGTTACTTTCAATCGTGTCAGAAATGTATGCCTTCCTTTGACACGACAGAAACATGACGATTAATATCGAGGATTAATGAGTAAAGCAGCATACAAGCTAATTGCAATACCCCTGCTACTACTGTATTTGATTATAGACGGAAGGCTCAATTGAAGGAAATACAAACAATGCCGGGTTGGTATTTCTTATAGAATGGTCAAAGATTAAAAGTTTAGAAAAGTTGAATCCTACAGACAGCCTGGGCGACTTGTAGAGTAGACAGACAAGCGAGAGAACAGTCGTATAAAAATTAATAATTGCAATGTTTAAAATACAATAAAAGTAAGCAGAAAATATTTTGCTTTGCTATAAATAATAGTAATCGTAAAACACATCTAGAAATGCTTGTTAAATTTGTTGCAACGATATTTCTCCAAAAGTTAACACACCAAACGACCTATAGAAAAGCGAGTAATACAAATGTAAGATGCCAACACGTCTAATCGTTAAGAATTGTCCTGGCAATGTTCAATAATGCCTGCAAGAAGACAGTGGATCCCAGACCACACTCGAAATCGAAAATATTTCTGACCGGTTTGTCAATACAAGAGGCATAAAAGACAACTGAACCTAAGGGAGTTTTTATCAAGTTACAGTGCTATCAGATATATTAAAAGTCAAAATAAGAAAAATGTGAAAATAATTTAAGATAAACAAAGTATCCTTGATTTACTCTAAAGACTTGTGCTTGCGCTGCCTTTAAGAAGTAAACTCTTACGTACAATACATGGTACAAACCTGGAGAACACGCCGACTTTTCCGTGCACGTGTATTTTTGTAAACTGCTCAGTTTTTTCTGGCCAGTTTTTATCGGCAGGTTTTACCTGCAGGTCCTCGCCCACAATAAACAGCTCACCTTTGTAGGTGATGGCGCCATAAATCTGGTATTTAAAGTCCCATAGTTTCGATAAGAAAACAAAATCTGGTTTGTTATTTGGTGTGGTAATAATTCGCCACAAGTCTCCATTGTTTTGAAGGATGTACGTGTTCTCTTCTGCACTGAAAACTGTCATGTTTTCTGCTGAACCTTCCAGGTTGTTTAACCGTGTCCAGGTTTTTGAAATGAGGTCAAAACTGTACACAGCTGTTTCAAGAATATTTTCTGTGATGGACTCTGTGAGGAAGACCAGAAATGTGTTCCTGTAACTAGCAACGTGATCGATTTTATTTTGAAAAGGATAATCAGTGACTAATTGGAGGCAATAATCTTGTTCAGTTTTGTAGAGTTTGTTTTCACTGGGGTTAAATATGTAGAGTGATTTCATAGCCGGGAGGAGAAACAATGCGTTTGGTTCATAAATGTTAATCCCGCTTAATACAGTTTCCCAGTTATCGCCCTTAAAACGGTAAATACGTTTATTACTTTGCTCAAACCCGTGTATCGCTGTGTTAAAACATGAAATTTCATATCTAATCACACACGAACTGCAAGAAAATCGATACCAAAGTTGATCAATAAAGGAAAATATTCGGATAGTCTGTGTTCCTTCTATACAAATCCCAACGTTGACGAGATCACTGCAGCGTCTGTGGACAGCTCTATCTGGCCACTGTCCTTGGGAATCTTCCATCGTCTGGTAAATGGACGACATAAAGATCATCTTTCTGGCCTCGTCATTAGATCTTAAAATCACGTGATTAAACATCATTTGAAGACAGTGAGCACTCACTAAACACAGTCTGGCAGCTTTTAACAGCGGCACGAGATGTTTAAGTCTTTCTTTGGGAAAACTTTGATCATTGCTTTCACTTTCTAAAACTTGTATCATACATTTGTCGTCATCCGCGGTAGCACATGATATACCTTTGCTTTCTAAATGTGTATTTGTTTTTGAAAAGCTAGAATCATCTAGTTCTTGTTCTGTTTTCTTCTTTGTGATGATTTTGGTTGTTTCATCAACCAGTGCACTAGACATTGTACTAGAAGGCTGATACTGCACCCAGTTGAGGATGTACTCAACAACAAAATCTTCTGACTGAACTACAAGCTCTTGGCTTTCCACGATACTTAAGGCGTTATTTATAGACATATTGAGAAGAGTTTCACTCTTTTGGCATGCGCGAAAGTTCAGTTTTATAAAGTCAAAGACTGCATTTAATACCTTTTTCGAATCAAGCATTGTTGCATTATCGTAAATTTTCTCATAGGTGTTCAAAGACAGAATGTTCAGAACGAATTTCTCGCACTCCGCTATTAGGTAATCTATCTGTAGTAGGTTTACTGTGTGCCAAATTTCATAAATGTTTTCGTTATTTAAAACATCCTGGCTCTTATAAATAGCCTTGAGAACAAGCTCAAATGTCTGGCTTGAAATATTTCTTAGCTTTACCGAGTTCTGCTCAGATTCCTGCATACCTGAGCGAAACAAGGCACGAAAAAACTCCGAAACTGCTCCCAGAATGAAGCGATGACACCGGTACTGAGAATCCTCTACACAGACGGTGAAGTCAGAGAAATTGTCGTCCACGTTTTCCCAAAACTTCCCAATGCAAACAGAGAGACCAGCAGAAAATTCTGACTTGAGGGCCATGGAGGAAATTTCTGAAAAGATATTTAAAAAATTTAAATAGAAAACAATACTTTTAAAATACGTTTACACACGTAACTCTTGGAGTTTTTATGACAAACTTTGTTCACGAGATGTAAAAATCTTGAGTTCCTCTCTTGAGCTGCAGCGGGAACCTAAACGCTGATGTTTGCATGATGATGTGTCTTTACTACAAAGCGCGTTCGCTTCAGTGTTAAACACGCTATCCCTTCATATGCCGAGATCACAGAAACAGATGAACTCTACTTCACTAGCCCTATGGACCGTCACGTTCGAAAAGGGAACTTTTTTTTCCAGTGTCATATTTACGTTTTTATACATAGGACATTCCCATTCTACCTTAGCTGCCTCCTCTTTATCGCTTAAAAGAGTTGTAATTGGAACATCGTTCTTGAAGCAAGTGTTAGACTATGAATTTAACGTTTACTTGTCTGATTGTAATCAATTAAATATACACAACTGCAAAATTTAATGAATCACCTTTTTCTCACATTACTAGCCTCGGCCAATTTCACTCACCTAAAACGATAGATTACCTAAAATAATATAGCGTTGTATGTTGAGTACGCTTTGCAAATATGACAAACGCACCTTCCCCCCACCCCCACTCTCCCACTCCTAAATACCGTTTAAATACACAGTAACAGAAAAATTCCACCGAAATTTCATTTACAAACAGCTGTCAACACAATTTAGTTTGTACTAGACTACCCGTTATCCTCGGATAACTGTGGGTTTCGGGGCTCATCCATAAATAACATTACGTTTGTTTGACAAATTGTATCTTTTCCCTCCCATCCCTACTGTCACTTATCGTCATAAAAAGACCAGACCCCACAATAAAATAGACGGAAGTTTTTGTCTTTTAAAAACACAGATTTCGGCTGAGCATGGGTCTGACCACACTATCCCTTCATATGCTGAGGACACAGAAACAGGTGAACTCTACTTCACATGCCCTTTGTTCCACCAAGTCCCGATAGCCAACTTTATCATTCACATCTTTAAAAAAAAGGAAAAATAAAATTAACTTTGACATGATGTGTCTGGTACCCGTACCACCTTCACGGCAACTATTACACTGTCATCTCAGCTATCAAAACACTTGCGATTCGGTGCAGAATTAGTGGGGTACTTTACTTAGACTTAGATCTAAGAGTCAGTGTTAAAAAACTTGAGTTACGTAAATAGGCCCCATTATTTTAAATTAAATTACATGCCGAATTAGCCAATTCCATAACTTAACAAACAAAAATGTATATAAAATAATAAAGGCCTAAAATAGTTTAGTATAGAAAATCATTATTGGCATAGATTCTAGATCTAGATAGAGTTTTGTTGCATGTGTGACTCAGTTCGTTGTATTCCATGTCAATGAATGCGCAAGCCATGCAACAAAATGTTAGACACAAATAGAGCCCTGGTCTATTGGGTCGGTTGTTTCCCTTCAATCTGCTTACACGACAGTTTAGTCAGTTTGTTTTATCTAAGTTTAGACTTTTAGCTTCGTCCAGGCCTACTAAAGCAATGTGGTGTTTGGCGTTTGTAAGTACATTTGATTTTTGAAGGATCAAAACTCTGCAGTAAACTTGAATCGCAACTAAATACTATGTAATTAGTTAGGCAACATTTAATACCAACTCTCGATTTCCTATCTCGGACACAAGTCTGTCTTATGTCCACCATGCGGTTATGGTTTGCTAAATCAGGTTAGTAAAAGCAAAGGCGGCAAGGCATAGATCTAGTTCTGATCACGCCGTAGTAAAATAGATTAAATTTATTTCTTCTGCCCTATACATAATCTGATCCGTAAAGTAAACTTAATTAAATTTTTATGTTTTATTTGATACTAAAACTAACACTCCTGCAAAGTGGCTTCATATACCTGTAAAAACGGAAAAGCTTGTAATTTGTTTACCTCGCCAAACTACATCACATAACGATTATGACTTGTCAATTTAGGACAAAGCTAGTATTACGTTTTCAGGTTTAATTTACTTTACACTAGGGTTAGAGATGGGATTGTTTTTTAGAGATAAGACAGCAATACATTATATCGCAAAATTCGTTTCAAGAGATAGGTAGGTAGGCCTATTTAGAGCTTTCTAAAATACAAGTTTTGTAAATTTGACATGTTTGAAAATTTAAAGCAACTTACCTTCACGCTTTTCAGCAGTCACAAACCAGGATTTGACATTCAATGCTCAAAGAACGAGACGGATGTAACTAAAACTTGGAATGGAGTTGCAAATGTGGGGCAAAGTATACGGGGGCCGGAAAAATATGGATTTATAAAAGCATGTTTTGAAAAAAAAAAACTTAAATATTTTGTGTTTACTTTAGCTTTTCTTTTTTTTTTCATGAACTTAACATTCCTGTAAATTATAGCTACTTTGAAATTAATAGCGTAATAATTGCACTCCAATATATAGTTGTTAAGTGTCAGATCTTCCTGATATAACTTGTAAAGCTAAACATTTTCAAGCGTGTCGCCGTGCTCTAAGTGTGTGTGTTATTTGAGGTCCCAGTGCGTGTGTGTAATATGTTAACGGATACAATTGTGTGGGCTATAAAAAGTCTTTGTATGTGGGCTATGTATGTTGTCTAACTGAGAGTTATTAACCATACAAGGATGTGGGTTATGTAGAAATACATATGTTGGAACTGAACTGCTCATTTATCCACTAAGTATTTTACTGGCCTTATATATTGAAACCAAAGTTATATCAAAACCAAAGCATTAACAGATTGTAGTCCACAATGACATAACTGCAACAACTCAATGATGTAACAAAAATTATATAGCTCTAGGCCTCTTTAACTATTATCGATATATTTCTATTGAGTTGATCTAACATATGCTAACTAAAGATGATGATGATGTAAAATTGTGCTATTTAAAGTGATTTTTTAAAATTAGGTTCAAGGAATTAAGTTCTGAATCTGTGCACAGACCAACAGGCGTAATTGATAAAAACACACATTCAAAGAATTAGTAATTAGCCTACTGGACCAATACAAGAAAGCAGCTGTTTCTACTTGTCTACTGGACTAATACAAGAAAGCAGCTGTTTCAACTTGTCTACTGGACCAATACAAGAAAGCAGCTGTTTCAACTTGTCTACTGGACTAATACAAGAAAGCAGCTGTTTCTACTTGTCTACTGGACTAATACAAGAAAGCAGCTGTTTCTACTTGTCTACTGGACTAATACAAGAAAGCAGCTGTTTCTACCTGCCGACTGGACCAATACAAGAAAGCAACTGTTTCTACCTGCCTACTGGACCAATACAAGAAAGCACTGTTTCTACCTGCCTACTGGACCAATACAAGAAAGCAGCTGTTTCTACCTGCCGACTGGACCAATATAAGAAAGCAGCTGTTTCTACCTGCCGACTGGACCAATACAAGAAAGCACTGTTTCTACCTGCCGACTGGACCAATATAAGAAAGCAGCTGTTTGTACGTGCCGACTGAACCAATACAAGAAAGCAGCTGTTTGTACGTGCCGACTGGACCAATACAAGAAAGCAGCTGTTTCTACCCACCTACCGGACCAATACAAGAAAGCAACTGTTTCTATGTTGTCCCCCGCCAGGGATGCAAACATCAGAAAGGAGAAAGACTTGATTCATAGACAATGTTCTTCCACTTCTTGGTCTGTGGTCAGCTATTAGGGGGGGGGGCGGGGGGTGAGGACCGCACTGGGTGACACCATTTAGGGTGTGACACCAAAGCAAAAAATAGCAAAATATATAGAGAAAACGGTGAGAGGGGGGTGCAAATCGAAAGTTTGGTTTGAAGGTGGGGGGGGGGTGCAAATAAAAAATTTGTCCCCGGGAAGGGTCGCTGCGCCTCTGGGGAATGACACCATAAAGTGCTACACCGGGTGACACCCGACCTGCCTACGCCACTGGTCTATCGCACTGTTTAAAGCGAAATTATGCACCATAGTGCTCACAGGTTAGCCCAGGGCGCCAAATCGAACCCTGTTGGGGCGCCGGCGGACGCGCCTGTTTCAATTTAGTGAACAATTATAATACTCCAAGCTTATCCGTAAACGGAAAAAAACATTTAGGACACGAAGGACCTGGTTTGTTAACTGTTATTGATTAAAAATAATCAGAAGAAGTTAGTTCAGTGTATGGAATAAATAAAAAGCAGTATAAAAAAATTTTTAAACTCATAAATTTAGACCATGAGTACTTTAATAATCTAACACTTGAATTCATGGAAGTATCGTTTTTTTTTCGTGTTTTCTTATATTCCTTAGTAATCCACGACAAACATTTTACAAACATACACACATACAGAATTGAACTTTATATTGGGTATATAGACCAATCCTTGTCTACATTGAATGAGTGTTTATATTCTCCTACTGACTAAATAAAATGCCATTATGTGAAATAGTTTTCTTTTTACAATGCTCAGAAAACAGTGGTGCGCTTATTGTTTTTGTTAGTGTTGTGTGTATATTTAGTTGCTTTTTTGTATATTTATTTGGTGTGATACATTTTTGTGTTGTTGGCCTAGATTTTGTGTTTTGTTTTTTTGTTTTTCTTCAGAGTAGCATAGCAAAGATAGTTAGTGTGTAGGCCTATATGAAATCAGAAAGGGAGGTCGGCGAAATACTGACTTCATTTATGAAGGGGTGTAGCAGAATGGGGTGCCGATTACTTGTAACACCTTATGGACATAGTGTTGTGAAATAGTATTTGAAGGATACAACAATTAAACGATGTGAACAAATGTGTTCGTAATGACTACTTTGGTGGGGGATTATAGTGTGTGAGTAAGTTTTGGTGTAGCGTGGGATACTGTCCAGCGCTTCCAGTATTTCTACCAGGCTTTTTTCTCCGGCGGGGGGGGGGGGGGGGTACTTCAAATTTTCGGGGGGAGGGCGGTCACTGTTAAAATATATATGTTCCGTATAATTTTCATTTCGTTTAGGGGGGGGGGCGGTACTCCGCCCCCCCCCCCCTCTCCCCCGAAGAGATGCCTGGAAGAAACTCTTAGCGCTTCTTTCAGCGATTATTCGGAAATGCATGAAAGCAACTCTGGATGCGATATGGTGTGGTTCGGATGTTGTCAGATGGAGAGGATCTCGGTGTGGTTCGGGAAGTATTTTAGGGTTTGGTGCAGTGTGTATGACGTATTGTGCGGTGTGTTTTTATACTCACCCCTTTAATTCCTTTTAAGGGGGCAGTATCACCCAGAAATTTGAAAATTGACGAAAAAATTTGCCAAAAAAAAACTATTATACATACACACATAAATCTTTTACCATAATAGTAAATAGCAAGGAGCTATAAAACAGCACATAAAAGAAAGTTAACGTATGATGCAAACATTTTTTATAAATAATTTTACCAAAAAATGTTTACTAAGTAATTTTTGGCTGCGGTTTTCCAACATTTAGGCCCTTCCTTCTGAAAATACTCTTGGAGATGCATAACAGGGTTGCCTATGTCCGGGGCTAGGAGATATCCATTGTGACAAATTTTGAAAATTTTAGAATTTTTCAAAGTCAGACCAAATTAATTGAACTTTGAAATTTCCTAAAAAATTTATCTCTCAATAGAACACTATTATTTTAGTCCCGGACATAGCAAATAACGCAAGGAAAGTTTATACCAAATTTTAAGTACTTTACTTATGGTTTCAAAAAAATGTTTACAAAAAATTAAAAATGTGATAAAATATTAACAAAATAATTTTTTGACAATTTATTGCCATACATATACTCTACAATTTATATACTGTATTATAGCAGAAGAAACGTTACTATTGCTGTAAAAATTTGACATGTGTATGTCAAATAGTTTTTTTTTGTGATAGTTTTTGTTTCCCTCCCTTAGTCTGGGTGATACTGCCCCCTTAATAATTTATTTAGTCGATTTTATATCACAAGCTTTAAAAAGCAGTTGTGGTGTTTTTTCGTTCTGATCTTTTTTGTTTCCTGTCCAACAAAAAAGTAGAGAGGTTTTTAAAAGCACAGCACTGGTAAGCAGCTCATGGTCTAATTACTAAATTTTACTAAGATCTTCTACTACTAGATTTAGATCTAGACTAGATCTAGATCTAGATTCTAGTGACTGGATGTAGATTTAGATCAAGAATCACTATAGATCTAGACATTTAGTATAGACACCTACTCTATTCTATTGATCTGAATATTTTTTTTAATATTAATGATTAAATAATGGGATGATTTGGTAGCCTTTAAGTCATGTCTATAGATTCTAGTATCTATACTCTATTATAGGGCCTATACTAGTCTATAAACTATAATCTATAACTACTGCCACTAGGCCGACTAGGCCCTACTTAGCCTTGCCTTAGTGGAGGTCACGTACTATTACTATCAATTACTATGTATATATACTATAGTATACTGTATAGTAATACTAAATACTCGATAGACTCTAGGGACTGTGAAGAGTCACTCAGAGGCGTAGCGAGGGGGGGGGGGGGGGTGGGACATATGTCCCCAGGCGCCGACTTTAGGGGGCGCTAAAATGGGTTGGAAAAACAAATTGAAAGTTTGAGGGGGGGGGGGGGGAGGTGCAAATCAAAAGTTTGAGAAGGTGCAAATCGAAAGTTTGAGGGGGGAGGGTGCAAATCGAAGTTTGTCCCTGGGCACCGGGAAGGGTCGCTACGCCTCTGGAGTCACTAGGCCTAAATTCTCTAAACTATCTGGATCTAAATGTAATTTCACTTTGCCACAATTTATTAGTCGGTTAATTATTTAAGTCAAGTCAGTTACAGCAATCTAGACTTTTGTTCAGACCTAGAAACTAGATCTAGAAAATCTAGATTAAATGGTTATAGCTTTGTAGACTAGTTCCGGGGGTAGGAGAAAAGTAGAAGATAACTTTTGTTAACTAACTGTTATTTACTAGATTCTATCTAGTATCTAGAGAATGGGGTGAACACAACTGTAACATCCTTTTAGAGTTGAGTGAGGGGGGGGGGGTCTTGCTTTTTAAATGTCATTTTAGTATAAGGGTGAAGGGTAAAAAATATCTGCTCTAAATATTGGAATAATTTATGCAGCCGATCCTACACTATTCTCAACATTTATGAATGACCTATTAATAGCTTTTTAAAGGCTGCTATCAAGTTTGAGAGTTAATAAAAATGTTTTTACTATAATACTACTTATTAGGCTACATTTTAGCTATGTTTGACAATTAGAGACAGATTGTCTTATTTCGTAAACTCACTTGGCTTTTTTCTCTCCATAGAATTTGATTTTATGATGGAGAAAAATATGGTCTTTGCATATGACATGATGAAATGTATCTCATCTTTATGGAATGATAATAATGAAACATACTCTGATTTTGTTGTGCAAGTTGGTTTAAAAAAATTCAAATGCCACTGTTTTATTCTCGGTGCATGCTCACAGTTTTTTCATGGTTTGTTCAGGTCAGGAATGCAAGAAACTGAAAACAATTGTGTGGAAATAAAAGGGATTGAAAGTGACATTTTTGAACTAATTCTTAGAGCTATTTATAAATCTGAAAATGTTATTAATAAACACAATGTCTATAAAATATGGCAGCCTGCTAACCAGCTTCAGATTAAGTTTTTAATCGATGCATGTGAATCTTTTGTTTTAATGCACTTATCTTTAAATACATATGAGGAAACATTTTCTGCAGCAAAAACCTTAGATTCCCTAGATGTTTTAGAAAACTGTATGAATCTTATATTTAAAAACTTTAACAAATGCACAAATAGCGAAACACTTTTAAGACTGACCAATGAAGAGATTATGAAACTTGTAGAAAGTCCAGATCTTGTAGCAGAGAATGAAGACTCAGTCCTGACTTACATTTTAAACTGGATCAACTTTGACCCTGATGCATGTGTTGAAAATTTAGGTGATGTAGTGATGGCCGGAGTTGAAAATGAGATTATAACAAAATTTACAAAACCTTCAGCGGTAAAAGAAACTATTTTAAAAACCAACATGTCTGAAAACAATCCAACTCAAAGCAACTTTATAAATAAAAGTTTTATGGGAAAACACAGCAACAATCCTCTATTTGAAATAACAGGCAATTATTTCAGTCAAGAAGACACAGAGCCTACAACCAAATTTAGCGAAGGACAGGAAGGAAATAACAACAGATTAAAAATGTTAATACCATTACTTAAGGCAGCTAGAATAAATCTAGTCAGTTCAAGTTCTTTAAAATGGATTAGTAAAAACAAGGCAATTAAAGGTAATGAAATAGCACGCGAAATAATTGCCAACGCATCCCTTTATCATTCTCTTGGTGGAGATCATGGTCAGTGGCCTAATGGCGCCATTCACAGAAGGTGTAGCCCTTGGATAAATCTTGGTGTTCGTGTCAATCAAAATAATGAGGTCATAGGAATATCATTTCAGGACAAACAGCGCTTTAAACTCCCACAAAATGCAGAACTTCAACATCCAGTTCAAATTACTTCTTATAAAAATAAACTTTACATGGTGGGACAAAATGTTTTTAACTTGTATGTTCTCAAGAACAAAACATGGCTAAAATTAGATGAAAATGCTTTTGCTGCTTGTAAATCACCTGCAGCAAATACTCAGAGAGCTTCATATTTTAGATTAGCAAGACCTGTTTCAGCATCATCAACTTCCGTTCCACAATTATCAACTTCATATAGTTCATTAAAACGACCATTGATTGTTACTTTAGAGCAATACATCTATCTGTTTTGTTGCACGGATAGAAAAATATATAAAATGAATCCGCAATTACCAGGAGCTTGTTTAACTTATGAAACCAAATACCCAACTTCAGAATTGATTGATTATGCCTCTTCATACGACAACAAAATCCTTGTTTTTTACACACTAACAAAATCTGATGTAGATGAAACAGCTGTACACTGCTATGATATTGTAAACAAAACCTGGATCAGGCTGAATAATTTGGAAGGTTCAGCAAAAAACATGATCTGTTTCTCTGATGAAAATAATTTCTTCATTCTAAAGAGTAATGGAGACCTGTGGAAAACAGATTCACCGAACCATGACATGATTGACTTTACATTCATCACTAAACTCTGGGATTTTGAATACAAGCTTCATGGGGCAGTCACTTACTACGATGAGCTCTTTATTTATGGAGAAGTTCTTTTGGTTAAACCAATTGACAAAATCTGGCCAACTTCATGTGCATTGTTTACAAAAATACATGTACTGGGACAAGCAGGTCAAAGCTCTAATTTCATTCCTTGCATCCTCCCCAAAAGTTTGCTGGTCCTGGACTGTGTACTGAATTTTGAAGGGTGTACTGTAGAGCCCCAATGTGTACCTGAGTGAAGATGTTGTCTTTGTGAAGACTAAATGAAACACTTGACCAGTGGAATCAAATTTTTTTTTTAAATGTTTGGTTTTTCTTACCTCAAGTTACATGTTTAATGTTTTTTTTTTATAAATAATTATTACTTTAAATTTAAAATGTGCATAAACCTAAACATTATACTTTTCGCCTTATATTCTATAATTGATTGGCATATGCCTCTACTAATTTTCTATACTTTTGCCTCTACTAATTTTCTATACTTTAATGAATGAATTAATAACTATTTGGTTAGTCTCTTAAAGTATTTACATTTAAATAGGCTATCAGTACTTAAAAGCAAGTATTAAATTATTAGCTTCTAAATTATGCCATTAGTAAAAAAAAAAAATAATTTATAATTACTTTTCTTTAAAATAATTTTTTTATTTAATACATTGTGTGTTCCTCTTTAAACATTTCAGATTAACTAAATATGACTTAGTAAATCAACCTTTATGTTATGATTGGTTGCTGTAAATAAAATACTGAGGCCAGTGCATTACCACTTGTTTCTTTGATCTAGGATAGAACCATTATCCACCATTCTTGACTGTTTTGTTGGGTTTACTGTTTTATTTCATGTTTTTTTACTCCCGTTACACTAAAGAAATTATTCTTTATTTGCCCAGGCTGAATGGGTGTTATACTTCCTCCTAAGAGGTGCATGGTTTACACGGTATAGTTAAAATTAAAAGAAAACAACACATCATATTATCAATAAGTAATTTTTAATGAAAAAACTATTTTCATACAAATCTTTTTATTCACACCTGTTTAAAATACATGACAATAAAGAAAAACAATCACATTAAAAAATGTTCACAAAATAATTATGTATTTTCTACTTTATAATGAGAGTTTTACCACAAGAAAATAATGTCATGTTCTAAAAAATGAGTAAACATTGTCTATATTATATTTTTTTAAACATTTTTCTTGGGGGCAAATTTGATTGTTACCACAATGTCCAAAATACACTCAATAACATTTTAAAATAAAAATGTAATCTTTAAAATTTGATAAGACTAACATAGACAATAGTTGAAAGTGTCATGTAGTGCAAGAAAAAATCAATAGATTTTTAACAGCTTACTTCAGTAACTATCAACTCATCATAGACTAGGCCAACATTTTAGTAATACGCTACATTAACTGCAGGAATATAGGATTTGGGCCAATACTTTGGTAATATGCTACACAAACTGCAGGAATATAGGATTTGGGCCAATACTTTGGTAATATGCTACATCAACTGCAGGAATATAGGATTTGGGCCAATACTTTGGTAATATGCTACATCAACTGCAGGAATATAGGATTTGGGCCAATACTTTGGTAATATGCTACATCAACTGCAGGAATTTAGGATTTCCTTTCCTGTCTCAGCACACTTGATAAGCAGTGTTATTTTGATGTTATCTTGACTAGTTTGGATAATTTTGGTTGAGTTGAACTTTTTGAAAATAAAATATTGGTATATTTATCAACAACATAATCACATGCTTAAGTGCATAAATGTACATTTTACTTTTTTTTTAAACAAAAAACTGCATACAAAATTTACTGTTTGATAATAATGTATTTGAAACAAAGTTTACAAAAGCTCGGCATCAAACTATATTACTGCATGGAAAGTAAGGATAAGATTCAGTGTAGAAGAGGATGGGGCAGGGGGGGGGGGGGGGGGGCGCCTACCGTGCTGGGTGTCTCTAGCTGGATGTTTTCTACACTGATTAAAACAAACATTGATGACTCATTATGTCTTGTTGGGTAAAAATTAACATCAAATCAAATGTTGACTGATGGGAATGAATTTCTCTTAACTTAACATAAAAAAGAATCAAATTTTTGTTTTATTTTTTCCTCTAGAGATTAAAAATACAAAAGTCCAATTACATTTTAATAAAAAAAAAATATATTTGACCATTAAACCACCAGACTGCCATCAGACCATCAACACACACCACAAGCTGCACTGGAAACATACACTACACAATCAGTGGGGGTTATAGTTCAATCTTTCTTCCCTTAACAGTACTGTAACATAGAGATTACAGAAAAATTCAACCAACACAAGAAATATTTCACCACAACTAGAACATGGAATGCCAGGACAGCTTAATGACTGGGTTTGATGCAGTAACAACATGCAGAGTGGCGCAACAGCAATGACATGGTCAAAATCAGGACTGTTGGAATAGCCTGTACGTTCTGTTTAAGTTTAATATGAATTCATTTTTTTTTTAAGTAACTGATTTATTACTTCCTGAGGCTAGAATGTTCTAGAATTCTTCCATCGCTACCTCCGTGCAGTGCATGTGTTTAAACCTGTACCAGACGAGACTTTCCTCCCCTTCTCAAACTTGAACATGACGCTAAACATGTCCCCACCAAAACGGTTGGCCAACCACTTGTTTTTTATGACGGCCACCTTGAGGGCATCGCAGGCAAATGTGGCATCAAAGTTAGTGTGAACTGCCCGGCCCATGCCCTCTATAACAATGAGATCGGCCTCTTGTTCTTTGATTGTTGCTACCAAGTTTTCATCTATAAGTCTGGAGAAAGAAAGTTGTTTCATTAAAGTTTTCATCTATAAGTCTGGAGAAAGAAAGTTGTTTCATTAAAGTTTTCATCTATAAGTCTGGAGAAAGAAAGTTGTTTCATTAAAGTTTTCATCTATAAGTCTGGAGAAAGAAAGTTGTTTCATTAAAGTTTTCATCTATAAGTCTGGAGAAAGAAAGTTGTTTCATTAAAGTTTTCATCTATAAGTCTGAAGAAAGAAAGTTGTTTCATTAAAGTTTTCATCTATAAGTCTGGAGAAAGAAAGTTGTTTCATTAAAGTTTATAGAGCAAGCTGTCCAAATGTATTCTACAACACATAAAACATTATACATGAGAGCAACACCTTTTTGGTTAGGGTGGCTGAGGCCAAAACCTGTTGCAGGTAGGATGGTTGGCAACACATGTTAGGGCTGGGGTGGTTATCAACACCTGTTTGGGGGTGGGGTAGTTATCAACACCTGTTTGGGGTGGGGTAGTTGACAACACCTGTTTATGGTAGTTGACAACACATCTGTTTGAGGAGGGGTAGTTGACAACCCAACACCTGTTTGGAGTGGGGTAGTTGACAACACCTGTTTAGGGTAGTTGACAACACAACACCTGTTTGGGGTGGGGTAGTTGACAACCCAACACCTGTTTGGGGTGGTGTAGTTGACAACACACCTGTTTAGGGTAGTTGACAACCCAACACCTGTTTGGGGTGGTGTAGTTGACAACACACCTGTTTAGGGTAGTTGACAACCCAACACCTGTTTGGGGTGGGGTAGTTGACAACCCAACACCTGTTTGGGGTGGGGTAGTTGACAACCCAACACCTGTTTGGGGTGGGGTAGTTGACAATCCAACACCTGTTTGGGGTGGGGTGGTTGACAACCCAACACCTGTTTGGGGTGGGGTAGTTGACAACCCAACACCTGTTTGGGGTGGGGTAGTTGACAACCCAACACCTGTTTGTGGTGGGGTAGTTGACAACCCAACACCTGTTGTCAGACTGAAGTACCTGAGATCCAGACAAGGGGAAGCTTGTCCTGACTCCATGATTTTGAACCTGTCCTCCCTCATGGCATCACTGAGGATTGGACACACTTCACTGGCTTTCTTCACAATCCACAGCAGCTCTCCGTACACTACATCATTCAGGCTGGGGTGTGAGTTGGCACATAGAATCACCTGCGTGTACATACAAACTGTTCAATAGCTTATCACAAAATCACACCTCCATACACGTATAAACATTCACAAATCAATCACAACACTAAATCAGAGCAGTTGTCAAAATCATAAAAAAATCTCAGCATAACAATTGCATATGAATAATTTATTCAATGAAAAGCCAAAACTTTACAATTCTATTATTGTATTTGTAACTGATGCTGATCATCTTGTGAAACTTGATATATGCTTTTTTATCCATTTTTACAATCTTTTTAACAAATTATGCTGTTTTGTATACCGTAAAAAATTATATACCTCGTAATATACAGAAAAACAAAAAAAAAAAAAATTCCCTCCCAACTCACATGTGTCTTCCATCAACTGATGTCAGACAATATTTAACCTAAGTGCCACTTCTTACATTGAAGGTCTTTCCCCCCCCCCCTTTCTAACACACATTACTACTGATAATAAAAAAACAAGTAAATGTGACTCACATTGGTGCCTATAGAGAGAAGGTGCCTGGCAAAGGGGAAGATACCCAGGATGATATCGACGCCAGAGTTGTCACAGAATATCACAGCACACTTGTAGGGTTTGGGCTGGCTCATGCGGCTTAACCAGGCATCAAAGTCATCAAACAGCCACGGCCTCTCTGATCAGATGGGGTCATACAATGTAAACAAACTGGTCAGGTAGGGTCATACAATGTAAACAAACTGATCAGGTGGGGTCATACAGTGTAAACAAACTCATCACGTGGGGGTCATACAATGTAAACAAACTGATCAGGTGGGGTCATACAATGTAAACAAACTGGTCAGGTGGGGGTCATGCAATGTAAACAAATGGGTCAGGTGGGGGTCATACAATGTAAACAAATGGGTCAGGTGGGGTCATACAATGTAAACAAACTAGTCAGGTGGGGGTCATACAATGTAAACAAATGGGTCAGGTGGGGTCATACAATGTAAACAAACGGGTCAGGTGGGGTCATACAATGTAAACAAATGGGTCAGGTGGGGTCATACAATGTAAACAAACAGGTCAGGTGGGGGTCATGCAATGTAAACAAATGGGTCAGGTGGGGGTCATACAATGTAAACAAATGGGTCAGGTGGGGTCATACAATGTAAACAAACGGGTCAGGTGGGGTCATACAAAGTAAACAAACAGGTCAGGTGGGGTCATACAATATAAACAAATGGGTCAGGTGGGGTCATACAATGTAAACAAATGGGTCAGGTGGGGTCATACAATGTAAACAAATGGGTCAGGTGGGGTCATACAATGTAAACAAATGGGTCAGATGGGGTCAAACAATGTAAACAAATGGGTCAGGTGGGGTCAAACAATGTAAACAAATGGGTCAGGTGGGGTCATACAATGTAAACAAATGGGTCAGGTGGGGTCATACAATGTAAACAAATGGGTCAGGTGGGGTCATACAATGTAAACAAATGGGTCAGATGGGGTCAAACAATGTAAACAAATGGGTCAGGTGGGGTCAAACAATGTAAACAAATGGGTCAGGTGGGGTCAAACAATGTAAACAAATGGGTCAGGTGGGGTCATACAATGTAAACAAACTGGTCAGGTGGGGTCATACAATGTAAACAAATGGGTCAGGTGGGGTCATACAATGTAAACAAACTGGTCAGGTCGGGGTCATGCAATGTAAACAAACGGGTCAGGTGGGGTCATACAATGTAAACAAATGGGTCAGGTGGGGTCATACAATGTAAACAAACTGGTCAGGTCGGGGTCATGCAATGTAAACAAACGGGTCAGGTGGGGTCATACAATGTAAACAAATGGGTCAGGTGGGGGTCATACAATGTAAACAAATGGGTCAGGTGGGGTCATACAATGTAAACAAACTGGTCAGGTGGGGGTCATGCAATGTAAACAAACTGATCAGGTGGGGTCATACAATGTAAACAAACTGGTCAGGTGGGGGTCATACAATGTAAACAAATGGGTCAGGTGGGGTCATACAATGTAAACAAACGGGTCAGGTGGGGTCATACAATGTAAACAAATGGGTCAGGTGGGGTCATACAATGTAAACAAACAGGTCAGGTGGGGGTCATGCAATGTAAACAAATGGGTCAGGTGGGGGTCATACAATGTAAACAAATGGGTCAGGTGGGGTCATACAATGTAAACAAACGGGTCAGGTGGGGTCATACAATGTAAACAAACAGGTCAGGTGGGGTCATACAATATAAACAAATGGGTCAGGTGGGGTCATACAATGTAAACAAATGGGTCAGGTGGGGTCAAACAATGTAAACAAATGGGTCAGGTGGGGTCAAACAATGTAAACAAATGGGTCAGGTGGGGTCATACAATGTAAACAAACTGGTCAGGTGGGGTCATACAATGTAAACAAATGGGTCAGGTGGGGTCATACAATGTAAACAAACTGGTCAGGTTGGGGTCATGCAATGTAAACAAACGGGTCAGGTGGGGTCATACAATGTAAACAAATGGGTCAGGTGGGGTCATACAATGTAAACAAACTGGTCAGGTCGGGGTCATGCAATGTAAACAAACGGGTCAGGTGGGGTCATACAATGTAAACAAATGGGTCAGGTGGGGTCATACAATGTAAACAAACAGGTCAGGTGGGGTCATACAATGTAAACAAACTGATCAGGTGGGGTCATACAAACTAACTGATTATTATTTACTAGAACAATGGCTGGATTAAACATCTTATACTAGTTGTAACAGTTGTAAAGGGGTAAAAAGTAGACTGGTGGTTCTCATCATTGTTTTACTAACCTTTCAGAAAAATAACACAAATCTAGCTAAGCAAAAAATAATAAATGCATTAAAACAAACCATAAATCTGACCAATGTATTTCAAGAATAAATGAAAAGTTTGTTGTTTTTTTTTTTTAAGTACTGCATCATCAAAGACTTTTAAACTAAATATTTTGACACAATCATAATGTTGAATTATATTGTCTATTTTTATCTTTTAAACACTAATTTAAAAAAATATTTAAAAAACAAAATGTAAAATTGTAAAAATTTACTTTGGAGTTTTTCTTGGGCATCCTCTAGGCTGAACTGCCTGGTTTCCAGAATTGTCCTGATTTCTTTGGCACCCCAGTCAAAGACATTACCAGCTAGCATCCCTAAGACTAGCTGGAGTTGTCTCTCTTGAGGTGGTAGGTCATCCAGTGTCTTCAGCCTGGATGCCAGCAGACGTAGGGCTTGTTCATTCTCAACTTGCTTTTGCTGGCAACAGTTTATATAGAAAGAATACATTTTACAGTAAAGAAACAACAAAGATGAAGAATTTATTTTATGTTAAAGAAACAACTGAATTTGACAAATGAAGTTTACTGTAAACTGTAAAAAAAAAACGAATATGACGAACAAATTTTACAATAAAGGAACAACAAATGAACGTGAATTAATTTTACAGTAAAAAATAGCAACTGAAGATTAAGTTAGAAAATTTAGTAACATCTTTACTGTAGCTCATGAGAATTTTATGACACTAAATGAGACGATTAGGGTTAAGTCTTTTCCTGATAGTGTTGGCTTGAGATAGTTTTAGTTTGAATCAACATGCCTCAGGTTAGACATTTACAGTTTTCATTAACTTCTTTGGTTAAACAAAGTAAGAAGTTTTTGTTTCAGACCTAATGGTCAATACAGCAGATGAAGTCAATAACTTTTTGTGGTCTTGGTGTACATAGGGATACAGTGGTCAGTTTTTACTTTGAAAGTCATCTTTACTTTCCCTAACTTTGAGTTAGGTACTGATTAGAGCTGAGTGCACTGAGAACTCATAATGACTCAATTCTAGGAACTGAGTTTGAGACTTCACTATTGCAAGTCCAGCGCTCTACCACTCAGCCACCCAGTCCCATTTGTTTAATTAAGGTTGACAATAAATGTTTAAAACGTATTGTAGTTATAGGGTCTTGACCAGGCTTAAACTACTCTCAAAGTTGTAGCTGTTACCTGTGAGAAGATATCAGTGAAAGAAAACTCCTCCAAGAAGTGTGTGCTGGTATCCAGGAGGCTGCGCACTGTGAGAGAGCCATAAGCACTGTGGAGACACAGAACTTTCTATTACATGGGAGACACAGAACATTCCATTACATGGGAAGCCAAAGGTCAAAGACAAAACATTTTAAATTTAAACCACACAAACTAGCAGACAAAGTATATCAAAGATGGCAGAGAGTGAGAAAATATTTCATGCAAGAAGTAAAATTATGACGGATACAACAAATAAACAACATAACATAACCTGTAGTATCAGTTTTTGATTTACTGAATTCTCATAATTGAATAGCCTTAATAGTAATTTGTTGTTAAACAATGAATTAGACAATATAAATTACACAAATGACAAATTACATAATGGGTATCAAGCTGAACAAAATACACAATGGCTATCGTACAATACAGATGACACAATATGTATCACATAACAGATATTACTCAATACATTTCACCCAACACAAGAATCAAGGCTCATCATGGATTTTGTTCACAGATTACTCAATACATATCACCTAAGACAAGAATCAAGGCTCATCAAGGATTTTGTTCACAGATTACTCAATACATATCACCTAAGACAAGAATCAAGGCTCATCATGGATTTAATTCAACACATTTTACCCAAGACATTTCACCCAAGACAAGAATCATGGCTCACCAAGGATTTTGCTCAAAGGACTTCAACCTCTCCAAATACTTCATGAGAAACTTGTCAGCTCTTTCTGTGGCATCTGGCTCATGAGCCTGGCTTTTGATGGCAAGGTCTCGAGTCTATGGAGGCAATACAAAAATTTGCTTAATAAATAATTTATTTAATTCAGTGGGTGGACAACTATGGCTAAATGAGATCTCAAGTTTTAAGGAGGTCATTCAAAGTGTGTTTAATTAAAAATCCATTTTCATTTAGTAGGTGTCAACTTTGACCAATTCAGTAAATAAATTGTGTTTTTTTGTTTCTCAGTATAAAAAATTACTACTGTGGAAATAGTGTGAAAAATGACATTTATTTTGAAGCAGTTTCAAGTGGAGCAAGAAATAAAATATAACTTTAAGTACAAATTTATAAATATTTTTTAGTCAAAAAAATTCCCAACAGTATCTTGCTGATTTTTTGGTTAAAGTATAGATCTACACTCAAGCTGGTGTTGTTTTTAAAAACAATTCTAGAAACAATCCTACAAAATGCAAATGTTATAACAACCCAACAAAATGTGAATGTTACAACAACCCAACAAAATGTGAATGTTATTACTGTTTACTTTTGTTGCACTGTCAGCAAAACATTTGAGCCAGTAGTCCCGTGCGTCCTTGTCCTGGGTGAGGTCCACTGTGTCGGGGAAGTAGCCGATGACGTCCAGCAGCAGGGGACAGGGGAGCAGGGCTCTGTCCAGTCTGTTGATCTCTAGCATGGTAAACTGGGGGGGGGGTAGGAGAATAAAGTTTTAGGTTAGAGGTTCTCAAAAGCTGTGACATAAGCCCACATGTTAAAGTTGGTCTCAAACATGATGGTGGGAGGGGGGAATAAATTTTTTCGATTAGAGGTTCTCAACAAATGTGACATACAACCCATAATCATAATAGTTATCGTCTGATTTAGTATATAGTTGTAAAATGGTAATTATGATACAAAATGGGGATTAGGACCATATATCTTGTAAACTTTACATCAATACCATGGAACTTGTACAATTAGTTAGCTAAACCTGACCATCTAGTGCTGATTACTATGAGAACTATTATCCAAACCATAATTTAAAAATTCCAAAATTCCTGGGTTTATAATTGTTAAAAGTTTATAAAGAAATGGTTTGTAAAGGATTTCTTACACTGTTTGCCATTTCTTCAATAACACGAGGGTTGATTTGTTTTGGGCTTGCAAGACCAGAGCTCCCTGCTAGATTCTCCCCCCAGGAATAGCGCTCTGCATCTAAAATGTAGAACATTTTCAATAATTTATAAAAATAATGTGTCTGTTCATCTTATGGTCAAATGTTAGTTCACATTCTAATAAGTTTAGGCAATAAGCTAAGGGAGACTTATCAAACAAATAATAATGTAGAACAGTCATTATGTATTACATGCATAACACTAAACAAAATGGAACTAAATTTTAATTAGTCTGTTGTGTGATTGCCTATACATATCTACCTTCCTCTTCCATGCCCTTCAAGAATGCACCAATAGCACCCAGATATCCCTCATGTCTGAGAAACAAGGCTTGAATCTCACCCTTAGAAGTACACACATATGTTAACGTATCATTCAAAAGTTGGGAACTTTTAAAAACATCTATTTTAAAAAAACTTTTAATAAAAAATTATAATGAAAAAAATTATTTTAACTTTGACAATTTAATATTTACCTTTGACCAGAAATTTATGGCAAATGTGATTGTGTGCATGGTAAAAGGATGCCCTCGTATAAAAAATCCACCAAAGTAAATTTTTTTCACGCCATGCAATTTGGCCTGTAGATAAGCAATCTGGCCAATGTCATTGCTGATACACAGCAACAGGCTCCTGGCCACATCCTCTTTCCTGAACGTTGGCACTGGGTAAAATAAAAACAATTATTATCTTTTATGTGGAAAATATTTTGTTTTTTAAACTATTCCAACATTCCAGCAATTTTGGTGTCTTCTACTGAGAATGGCATTTTTATTTTAAGCAAAATAATTCTTTGGTAGCAAAGCAACAAAGCGGGAAAACTACACACAAAACTGATTTGTAACAAACATTAAACGTAACAAGGAAAACCTCACCACTTTGTTGAGTGTCCCGTGCACATCTGGCAGCTTTACCAAAGCTACTTGCAATGACCTCACCGCTCAGTCCAATGGCAGAATAGTCCCCTCCATAAATGTCCTTCACTAGCATGTCCAGCGACTTGTGGTCACCTTTCTCAGCCAGCTCCAGCAGTTCATCAAACTCCTACATGACAAATGGTTTCAACCAATAAATAATCTTGCAAAATGAAACAAACCAAACTTTAAAAAATTATTTAAAACAGAAAAAAAGTATTTTTTAAAAGTATTGAATACAACTTGGTTAACTTGCCCTATTTAAAATCTTTTTCACAAAATGAAGCTATGCATTGGAAATTAGAGTCTAATTTTTTTTTAAATTTGTTATAATTTTGTAAAATTGAATTTTTACCTTAGCAGCTGTGAGAAGTGACCCTAGGCCCCAGAAAGTTCCGCCACCCGTTGAAGTTCCACCAATTCTTTCAAACTTACTCTCAGACTCCACCTGAGAACAAGACAGACACATAAACAACCGTTTCATTAGAATATTAATCAACAGTTTTGCAAAAATTATTGTTAGAATATTAATCAACAGTTTTGCAAAAATTATTGTTAGAATGTTAATCAACAGTTTTAACAAAATGTATACTTAGAATATTAATCAACAGTGTCTACAAAAATTATAGTTAGAATATTAATCAGCAGTTTTAACAAAACATATAGTTTGAATATTAATCTTTTTTACTCCTAAAATTAGAATACTTTTTCTTATCACTTGGCTGTATGATTTTACATTTGTAAACAAACCAAGAACTATCAATTTTAACACAAACCAAGAACTATCAATTTTAACACAAACCAAGAACTATCAATTTTAACACAAACCAAGAACTATCAATTTTAACACAAACCAAGAACTATCAATTTTAACACAAACCAAGAACTATCAATTTTAACACAAACCAAGAACTATCAATTTTAACACAAACCAAGAACTATCAATTTTAACACAAACCAAAAACTATCAATTTTAACACAAACCAAGAACTATCAATTTTAACACAAACCAAGAACTATCAATTTGTACACAAACCAAGAACTATCAATTTGTACACAAACCAAGAACTATCAATTTTAAAACAAAGCAAGAACTATCAATTTTAACACGAAACAAGAACTATCAATTTTAACACAAAAAAAAAGAACTGACATTTTTTACAGACAAAAAAAGTTTCACTGACCTTACAAAGACTGACACCTGAGCCAATGTTGACCAACAGGTAAGGAAAAATGTCAGAATCAACACCTTGAAACTTGTACTCAGGGTTACCGTGGCGCATGTAGCAAAAAGATTCATCTGCGATGTTCTTCAGCAGGAAGTTGCAGCCTTTGATTAGACACTCCATCTCATCCTCTTTGTCAACTCTGAGAACATTCAGGTATTGGGGATTGTGTTTGGTTTGTGGAGACATTCAGGTATTGGGGATTGTGTTTGGTTTGACATTCAGGCATTGGGGATTGTGTTTGGTTTGACATTCAGGCATTGGGGATTGTGTTTGGTTTGTGGAGACATTCAGGTATTGGGGATTGTGTTTGGTTTGACATTCAGGCATTGGGGATTGTGTTTGGTTTGTGGAGACATTCAGGTATTGGGGATTGTGTTTGGTTTGACATTCAGGTATTGGGGATTGTGTTTGGTTTGACATTCTGTCATTGGGGATTGTGTTTGGTTTGACATTCAGGCATTGGGGATTGTGTTTGGTTTGTGGAGACATTCAGGTATTGGGGATTGTGTTTGGTTTGACATTCAGGTATTGGAGATTGTGTTTGGTTTGACATTCTGTCATTGGGGATTGTGTTTGGTTTGACATTCAGACATTCAGGCATTGGGGATTGTGTTTGGTTTGACATTCAGGCATTGGGGATTGTGTTTGGTTTGTGGAGACATTCAGGCGTTGGGGATTGTGTTTGGTTTGACATTCTGTCATTGGGGATTGTGTTTGGTTTGACATTCAGACATTCAGGCATTGGGGATTGTGTTTGGTTTGACATTCAGACATTCAGGCATTGGGGATTGTGTTTGGTTTGTGGAGACATTCAGGCATTGGGGATTGTGTTTGGTTTGACATTCTGTCATTGGGGATTGTGTTTGGTTTGACATTCTGTCATTGGGGATTGTGTTTGGTTTGACATTCAGGTATTGGGGATTGTGTTTGGTTTGACATTCTGTCATTGGGGATTGTGTTTGGTTTGACATTCAGGTATTGGGGATTGTGTTTGGTTTGACATTCTGTCATTGGGGATTGTGTTTGGTTTATGGAGACATTCAGGCATTGGGGATTGTGTTTGGTTTGACATTCTGTCATTGGGGATTGTGTTTGGTTTGACATTCTGGTATTGGGGATTGTGTTTGGCTTGTGGAGACATTCAGGCATTGGGGATTGTGTTTGGTTTGACATTCTGTCATTGGGGATTGTGTTTGGTTTGACATTCTGTCATTGGGGATTGTGTTTGGTTTGACATTCTGTCATTGGGGATTGTGTTTGGTTTGACATTCTGTCATTGGGGATTGTGTTTGGTTTGTGGAGACATTCAGGCATTGGGGATTGTGTTTGGTTTGACATTCTGTCATTGGGGATTGTGTTTGGTTTGACATTCAGGCATTGGAGATTGTGTTTGGTTTGTGGAGAAATTCAGGTATTGTGTTAGGTTTGTTAGCTTAATCAAAGAAAACTTTCATAACTTAAAAAAGTGAACCTGATGAAGTAAATTTACGGTTTAAATTGTGTGAAATAGTTACACATTTGACTTTAGAAAAGTATGGAATAACTAAATATTTGATTTTAGAAAAGTATGGAATAACTACACATTTCACTTTAGAAAAGTATGGAATAACTACACATTTCACTTTAGAAAAGTATGGAATAACTACACATTTCACTTTAGAAAAGTATGGAATAACTACACATTTCACTTTAGAAAAGTATGGAATAACTACAGATTTGACTTTAGAAAAGTATTGAATAGCTACACATTTGACTTTAGAAAAGTATGGAACAACTACACACTTGACTTACTGCACTCCAAGTTTACTGTTAATAAGCTCTGTGTACTTGTAGGCTCCTCCCCCTGTCACTTTGATCACTTTGTCCATCATGAACTCTTTTGATTGGATGAGATTAGCTTGGATGAAATCCAGGCAGGTCTCGATGTACTTAGTTTCAAACTTCACAAAGTGGAGCCGAATGTTTTCCTGGTCTGTTTCAGAGACGTTGTAGATTGAGCCTTTGTTGGAGCCAAACTAAAATAGAATCATCACACAGCATCAGACAAATCATCAAACAAATCATCACACATCATCAGACAAATCATCAGAAAAATTACCAAAGTTACGATCATTATCAGTCACAAAAACTAAATTCTGTAAAATAAATAAAAATTAGATACAGACACAATGTGTTTTAAAACACTGTGATAAGTTCTAGTACATCTGATGCTTATATTGTGTTCAGGAAAAAGCAGCTTTCGTAACTAAAAATAGACCAGTAAAAAAACTAAAAACTCATCAAGCAGGCCAGCTATCAATTCAATGATCAATAGAAGCAAATACAAGCTTGCAGGATCAATGAATAAAGGGAACGTACTCTTACATCAAGGGCATACACATTTGTATTGAATTACTCACTGAATCAGGCTCATCAAAGACCATGGTTGATTTTTTCTTTACCAAGGAACTGTATGCAACTTTGGCTAAAGATCCTCCTTAAGTATCCAATAAAAAAAAAATGAATATAAAGCATATAAGATTTAGTTTTTGGTAGTTATTTAGGTGCTATACAATGATATTAATGTTTTTCTTTTTTCTATTTTTAAAATTTTAAATCTGTTTTACACCTTGGAAAAAAACCTGTTTTTTTTTTAATTTGAGTATTTTTTTTTCTGGTCTTTTAACAGAACTGGACCAAAGTTCAGTCTGTATACACTAATGTAAAAAAATGTTTCAAAGTTTGGTCAGTATAGAGCCTGTATAGAGCCTACACTAATGTAATAAAATGTTTGCCAGATCTGAGATTGAATGAGAAATAAAACCCAACCTTGAACTTACCTATGTCAATAGCAAACCTTTTGGCATTTCTTATGTTATGAAAGACCTGCTCTGTGGGCAAGTCAATGCTTTTTGCATAACTCTTGTGTGCCATGTGTCTTCTAAGGTTATGTCCCTTGTATCAGTATGATCAAGATCCAATATCAAGGTACTGGAGACAATAAAAGGAAAAATATGTATGTAAAATATGTAGAGGGGTTGTATGTAGAGCGGTTGTGTGCTGTGGGATTTAGATATTTATTCTGTCAGAAATTTAAAAAAAATTTAAAACCAATATACAGAGCCAAAATTGAGCAAAAAAGACTAAGCTTGAACATGTTAGTGGATAATCCTTATTAGCGGGCCCCTTGAACTGTTATGTCAACAGGGGTACATTGGTTTAAGTCTTGCAAAAAATGCCTCAGTAAATACAGTCTCTGTGTAAGTCAATAATAAACTAGACAAAACAAAGCTCAGTTGTTCCGTCATACCAAACCATGCTAAAATAAACATGAAAAGAAATATAGGAACATTTTAAAATGTGTATGCACAGAATCCAGTTATAAAGCAACCTGACTTAAATAGAACCTTCAAAACACATATTAGTATAATATCAGGTTTTGAAAACATCTGTTAGTTTAAATAGATAACATGACTATTAAGTATTGCTATGCCAAGAACTTGCAAACATCACTTACACATCAACAGATAAGGGCTCTAGCACTGGCTGCTGCTATATCAGCACTGAAGTGGGAACAGTGTATTCTAGTGGACATGTGCTGATCCTGGGACACAGTTTTTACACACACATATCTTTACACTCATGCAATGTCCTACACCCTGTGCACAGCCCTTACCTTTATCTCACCAAATTATTTTACTACAAGTTAGCAGCAATAAATGCCTAGTCATTACACTATTTAAGACAACAGGGCATTGACATGACCCACTAGTGCACAAGTACCACATTTTTAAGATAAATAAAAGGAACATATCAATACGATACTTAAAACAGGAAGTTTACAGTACCTATTTTACTATTAGTTTTATGGCAACATATTGCTTTACAATCATCACACCAGTTACTTCCCTTAGTACACAACAGATCTACTTATCAGAAGTTTACAGTATCTAATGTAATCAGGTAGCCTTTTTTTTTCTGGCAACACATTTTTCTCTCACCTCATGCCATATCAATAATGAACCCCCCCCCCCCTCACCTCCCACTAAATAGTCCCACCCTTTCAAAACTATAAGGGACAACCAGCAAGGCACACCTTAGTCTGAACTATTGTAGACAATAAAACATTTTCAATTTAAAGCTTATTTGAAAGGCAAATTTATCCAAAATGGCCCTTCTGATAAAAGCAGTTGGTAAACTGTTGGAAAATAAAAAATAAATGCCTGATGTGCAGAGGTCGGCTCGCTTGACACAGTACCCACCTTAATTTGATTCTGTTAATGTAGAGATCTACAGATCTATATTATTATTATTATAGCAAAAATGAAGAAACCTTAACGAAAAAAGTTAGTGTTAAGGTTAGTATCATAGTCTATAATACAAATAATTTTTCAATTCTCTTAATCATTAACATAAAGTTACTTTATATAAACAGATGAACCATAGTGAACTATGTGAATTTTTATGGTTATTCACAGCTGAATAGTAGGCAGTTCGATTATCCACCACCAATGAACTTTCCTGGCATCTTGCAAAATCCAGTGTGCTTTTATCAGACTTCCGAAATTTTCATGAATTCTTTATCCATAATGTACTTAACTCTAAATAAGAGCAATTTTATAGCCCTCGACGATCCACAGTAATCAAGGAAGTCTTTATACTTTACATGTTCAAAGGGAAATCTTTTGCACAAAATAGAGAGAACAATACCGACTTTTCTTTCCTAGCAGATGTTAAGTTATATAAGTAGTACTATTTACGTGTGCAGAAAAAACATTTTTTGGTTCAAGAAGGTAATAAAGCAAGTTACAAAAATTAAACTAAATTCTGATTTTTATGCTTAAGAAATGTATTTCCAGTTTGTTTTTATCAAACACTTTTTACAAAATTGTCACAAACATTTGAGCGGGTAAGGCGCCATATAATAATTATCAAACCCTCAAAACAATATGGGAGGTACAAGCACGTCTGAAAAGCACTTCTTATGTCTTAATCGATCTTGTATAACTATGTTTCGGTAAAAACGTAATAATTTATTTTCAAGTTAAGTTGTGTTGATAAATAAAGTTTATGTTAAGATAAATGACAATAAATAAACATATATGATCTCGGGATGAGGTCGAATTTAAAGAATAGCAATGTGAACTACTTACCTATAGGTGACGCATAGGCTAATTTAGTAATTAATACAATAACAAATAGCGGCCTTCTCTTAAATTAGTCTAAGTCTTAAATAATAAATAATTAATAAATAGGCCTAGAGGCTACCCTATTGCCCAGTTTTTACGATAAATGATTAGTTTGGTTATTGAAAGATATTAAATCCCATTGGCCTATTCCCAGTGGTATTTTATTTTTATATAATTTTGCGTGAATAAAAATCGTAATGTTATTATCAAGAGCGTTCAATAAAACTGAATTTAATTTAATTTAAATGATTTAATATGTTTGCCTCCTCCTGCCCTAGGCTAGGACCTAGACCTAAAATTTGCCGGTGATAGGCCGTTTGGTTCATATCTTCCGGGTTTCTTTGTTTATATTATAGATGACTTTGCACAGAAAGTTAATATATGCTAAATTGACTTAGTTTACTAGTGTGCTACTCCGTGCTAGCTATTATTGATTACTTTTTAAGTTTTTTTTTTCTAAACAAAATTTTTTTGAGATTTTCATCAAAAGCAAAATGAGATCTTAAAGAAATAAGGCTGATGCTAGCCGGAAAAAGATGCACATGCGCAATGGAGATAAACTACGACTTGCCTTAGCGGCGATGTTTTCGATGGTACTGCGCATGCATGTGTTTACAACAGCAGAACCCTAGCCCTAACCCCAACCCATCCCTAACCATAACTACTAATCCTAGCCCTAACCCTAATTCTAGCCCTAACCCTATCCCTAACCCTGGCCATAGGTCACTGTGCATGCGCAGAACTATCTTTTGCCGACTAGGTGGAGACGTTGGGGCATAAAAATCTTTTTCCGAGTAGTCACTTCAAAGAAATAAATACTGAATATCATAGTCTGGCGCGTTGCTTAGATGGCTGGATTGACCTCTGACCCTGAAACGTCACGCGTCGTTTTTAGACGGTTTTTACGTTTATTTTAGGGGTTCTATCCACGACAAATGAAAAAACTGTTAATCTCGCAAATTCTCATCATTATTTTAATGCAGAATGCTAATAAAATGGATAATATGCCTTAGAATGCCAGAAAAAATCGAGAGATTTGTTGTTGTAAATAATGAGAGGATTTCTAGTGGAGCGCTCTCCGTAAAAACTGAACCGCCGCTAAAAACGACCGACCTCCGGGGAAAACGGCCCGACCTCCTCTAAATTAATATATAATTGAGATATTTACCTTGTATATTTACATTATTATTGATTCTGGTTTCCAAAATCTTATCCCAAAATGAGGTACCCACGCTGACATTTCTATCCGCTATTTTTAGTATCATGACGTCATTGCTACGCTAGTTGCCAGACTGAAACAACTAGTTTTTGTT
The DNA here is from genome assembly GCF_028476545.2 of Physella acuta. NCBI lineage: Eukaryota > Metazoa > Mollusca > Gastropoda > Physidae > Physella > Physella acuta. Next base: position 107,275 of record NW_026732382.1, on the reverse strand, counting down.
TTTTACGGAATGAACAGTTAAGTCTAGTATTTTAATTATAACTCAATTGTAGCATGTGTGGAAAAAGTAAAATTATGGACATTATTGTTGTATTAGTAATTTTATTAGTATATTGATTTTTTCTTCACTGTGGGCCGACAGTTGCTGCATTCGTGACCGGTGGTTAACCTCGTCAACGCTGCGTGGCCTATTCGTTTATATAATCAGTGATGCTCGTTCAGTGGCCTTTTTCAGAGCTAGGCCTAATTACGGGCGATTTTTAGACTTAATTGATCGGCCGTTAGCCCTTTTCATTGCTGCGTATTTTTAAAAAATGCTCGTTCAGCTGCCTTTTTTTTGGCGCTAAATAATCTGTTTACGGGCATTTTAAGCGTTTATTTATTTATTTTTTAAAGCTAGACGTAGATCTAGTTAAATATTTTTTATACAGCTGGCTGTCTAGCATGCCTGATATGTGAACTTTAAAAAAAAAATGACCGAACTTTAAAAAAAAAATGACCAGAAGTAGGGAAGTAGGTCTGTTATTCAATTTGCTTGAAGAAGGGGGGGGGGGGGGGGAAGAGAGAGAGAGAGAAGTGAAGACACCGACCATCTCGTGTATGCGTGTTCATTCTATGACGTGTACTATAGGTCACGGTGACCCCGCGACCGTGGTGGGATTTTTCATCCACAGGATAGTAAACTTAAGCAAGCAATCACGCGAGTGACGATGTTTGGAGATTTTATTTTAAAAAAATAATCACATACGTCATGTTTTCAAGATGAAAAAAAAATGTAATGTAAAAAAAAATACACTAATACCATGTATGAACCTCAGCTGCCACGCTGTTGACTCAATACAATGTGAATTGAGTGTAAAATGTATTTGTATTTATAAACTATCATAACTATTACTATCATATTATTTTAAGCATATTTATTATTTAAAATTAGAATTTGAAATAAAAATATTTATTATGGTCATTTGATTTATGCAGGTGTTCATTACTTCATAAAATGGTATGAATATCATGTGGAGTAGAATTTAATAAATAATAAAATAACTAGATCTAGTTTTATTATCAACGAGTTGCTTTTTGTTATTTTCCGGTGAGTAAATTACCTAAGCTGACGCAATTACCATGGCGGGAATTAAAAGCTCGTGTACACAGGTCCACGACGTCATGTTATGCCGGTCGAGGGCCAAGAACGCTGATTTGTCATTCATTTTCCATTTTTGATTAATTTTCAAATTCTCTATTTTCTCGTCAACCGAGTAAGCTAGATATTTAAATGAGGTGTCAAATGTTCTCTTAAGGGGTAAGGAAGTTAATGGTGTATTTGAAATAACATAGAATATTTTATTTAAAAAAAATCCATAATTCAACCTAGAACATCAATACTCACATTATTTTAGAATTAGATATTTTTCAAGAGACGAATTGGGATACTAGATCTATAGGCCAGAGATTTTCGTCAAAATCATCAAATAGTAATATTAATTCTAATCTATTTCTGCAATCCAGGCTAATTTCAACTTGCACTCGAAACCATTTTCATTTGTTGTGTTTATGAAATGTAATAAAGCAGTTTAGTAGGCCGTAGTTTCAGCAGTTTAGTTGAAAGCTGCCACTTGAAACGGAAAACCTTCGCCTTATTAACTCTTATTTTAAAAATAAAATTGCTTTAATGATCCGTGATCGTATAAATAATGTATTTTAATTTAACAAACATCTAAAATGTTGATTATATTCCTCACTTGTGTCCCTCCCCCTTTACACCTACTTGTAAAATGCGATTTTTGTTTGATAATTAAAAATTAAGTTTTAATAAAAATATTCCATAGGGTAGGGTAGGGAGAGGCATTCACAATTTTTTTTTTGTTAGCTCTTGATATATTGAAAGAGGGTTGTTGTGGTCAAATTGTAGAGCATTTGGCTGCTATCCTTAAAGTTTTGAGTTCAGACTTGTGATTGTAGGATGTCCCTGAGTCCACCCAGCTTTGATGGGTAGGCCCTAACTGCAGTTTCTTCCAGACATCTATTGGGGGGGGGGGGGGGGGGGGGGAATTATTTCTCCCCTCCCCCCCCCCCCCCAGAACGAAATGGAATTTATATAGAAAATATATACTTTTGACAGTGTCCCCCCCCCCCCCCCCAAAAAAAAGTCTGGAAGAAACACTGAACACTGCCTAACTGACTTACATTGGGAAAAGTGAAGGTGACTGGGCATAGGGTTGACCACACCGTCCCTGCCTATGACGAGGTCAAGAAACATCTGAATTCTACTTCATTTGCAAAATGGACCATTAGGTCTAAAGAAGACATTTACTTTATATAGGTCTTCATGGTGGGAAGGGTACCAGGATAAATTGTTGTAATTAAAATTGTTGTAATTTAAAAATGAATTCAGCTCTAAATCCTTAGTATAGATTGTAGGAAACCTGCATTAGTTAGGTGATCATAAACATGAAAAAAAAAGCTTTTTTTTAATATCTATATGCAAAAGAAATAATTGTAAAACGATTTTCTTTAAACATAATAATGCACTATTGTTTATGTAACTATAAAAAAAAACATGGGTCGCTATTAAAGTTTTGTCATCATCATTTTCATTTTTTCTTTGTGGCCCCTGGGGAGCAAAGGGCTGCCGGTTCACCTCTCCACCGGACTTGGCTTTGGGCTGCTCCCTTTATCTGTGCCCACGTAAGCCCAGTGGACTTTGCCTCTTCCTCTACCGTCCTTCTCCCTGATCTCTTTGTTTCAATACATTTGATACAGCAACCCAAGGTAGAACTGGATACATTTTTATTCACAAGTTTCAATCCAAAAAAAAAGAAAAATTTAGTTTTTAAAAAGCTGGTAAAAGTGGGGAATTTTGACCTACCCAACACAGCATATAGGCTAAATTTTCATTTACAACTGCTCCACTGCTAAGAATCACTTATAACCTTCCCAGTGGCGTAGCGAGGTCGGGTGTCACCCGGTGCGGCACTTAATGGTGTGTCGTCCCCCCCTCAAACTTTTGATTTGCACCCCCCTCAAGTTTTTCTCTATATATTTTGCTATTTTTTGCCTTGGTGTCACCCCCCTAAATGGTGTCACCTGGTGCGTTCCGCACCCCCGCCCCTCGCTACGCCTCTGAACCTTCCCCAAATACATTTAACAGAGTAGTACCAATTGGAGGTCTACTTGTGGGTAGATCATGTTGAACTGAGGCAATGCAAAAACTTAGGCCTAAATGTTTAAAGAAAAATATGTCAGCTAATTGAGAGAGATAATGTATCCAACCATTCTAATTAGAACATATTTAGCTAAATTGATTTCTCTAATTTAATGCCTTCCTGAATACTAGTAGATGTTAGATGTAGAATTGTCCTACCCTGCCCCATCTCAAACTGTATCCCTGTTCTATGTGTAGGCACATTAAAGTTGGACCAAACATGACTAACAGCTGTGTCCTTCATAATAATCAATGAATCAATGTGACACTATTTTTGAAGATTGACAGTACTGACCTAATACATGCACTATTCAAATTAAATTACTATATCAAGTGATAATAACTTAAGTCAAAACTAAAAACGCCACAACCAGCTTGAAAAGTTTTGTAATAAATTCACTAAAAATAAACAAGTCTATTTGAGAGTAATGACAGCTAAGAAAATCTAATCAATTTGTGTACAATGATGTAACCTGAATTTGGTAAGTTGTATTTGTAAAATTCCAGCTTTGTCAGAATTGTTGTGTGTAAACTCTCTATGATATTTTCTAGTTTGAAGCCAGAAAAACAGTGGGTGAATAAAAAATAAAGTTTATGTTATAAGTACAACAAAACAAAACATTAATTTATGATGTGGTGGTTTTAATGTAAGATGATATTTACAAATGTGTTTCAGCATGAAATTTATGAAAGTGGCTGCCTCTAATATCTGTAAACTTTATCTGTATCTTTTCCCATCTTCTCTGTAATCATCATTCTTATTCTTGTACCTACTGTTTCTATGGCTGTCTCTGTTACCTCCCCTGTCCCGAGCATTGCTTGATCTATCTCTTTCTTGGCTCCTGTTTCTTTTCTCAACCCTATTTCGGTCTCTCTCTGTGCTTCTACTCCTGTCTTTCTCTCTGCTTCTGTCTCTACTCCTGTCTTTCTCTCTGCTTCTGTCTCTACTCCTGTCTTTCTCTCTGCTTCTGTCTCTACTCCTGTCTTTCTCTCTGCTTCTGTCTCTACTCCTGTCTTTCTCTCTACTCCTGTCTTTCTCTCTGCTTCTGTCTCTACTCCTGTCTTTCTCTCTGCTTCTGTCTCTACTCCTGTCTTTCTCTCTGCTTCTGTCTCTACTCCTGTCTTTCTCTCTACTTCTGTCTCTCTCTCTGCTTCTGTCTCTACTTCTGTCTTTCTCTCTACTCCTGTCTTTCTCTCTGCTTCTGTCTCTACTCCTGTCTCTCTCTCTGCTTCTGTCTCTACTCCTGTCTCTCTCTCTGTTTCTGTCTCTACTCCTGTCTCTCTCTCTGTTTCTATCTTTACTTCTGTCTCTTTTCTCATTCTCTCTGCTTCTGTCTCCTCTATCCCTGTCTCTCTTCCCCATTCTATCTCTCTCAACACTTCTATCTCTCTCTCTACCTCTATACCCAACTTTGCTAGCCTTTCTCACTTGATCATTTTTTTCTACCATGCTTCTGTCCTTATTTTTACCTTTACTTTTGTTACTATCGCTGTTTCCACCCCTCCCTTGATCTACAAACTTCCCCCTCTCTCCATCACTGCTACTCTCAGAGCTGCTTACAGCTCTTCCCTTGGAAGACCCATTGGTTGGTCTGGCTCTTTCACTGCTACCACTATCACTACTACTGTCCTGTCTCCCTCGCCCATTTCTCTGAAACTTTCCTGGATTACTGTCACCTGATTTGGGCTTTTTTGAAGATTCTTTAGGCCTCAGCGAATCTTTAGCCCTATCTGATTCTTTAGGCCTAGCCGATTCTTTAGGCCTAGTCGATTCTTTAGGCCTAACTGATTCTTTTGGCCTAGCCAATTCTTTAGGCCTAGCTGATTTCTCGTAGCCCTGATCTTCCTTCTCCTGTTTAATCTCCAACAATTCCATCTTTGGCTTCTTCTCATCTGAGTCACTTGAACTGGAGGACGAGCTTTCTTGACGTTTCTTCTTCTTCCTTTTCTTTTTTTCTTTCTTTTTCTTTTCATCTAAAATAAAATACACATTTAAAGATGCTAATAGAACTAGGGTATGAAAAATGTTATATTTTTAAAAAGCCGCTGAAAACAATGGGTATTATAATTCTCCTTTGGATGATCTGTGACCTAACTATGTACCTTTAATTTTTTTTTCTGGTTTCTTTTCACGCTGAGTAGTTTCCTTCTGACTGTCATCTTCTTCATTGGACTCTGCAAGCTTGGGCGCACATCCTTCATCACGAATTTTCTTTGTCAGTTCATCTTCATCCCCATATTCTTTTGGAACTTTGTATTCTTTCACATGGTCCACCCTTATAGTCCTGCTCAAGATCTGAAAAAAAAAAAAATTTTCTTGTCTTTAAATAAAATAATTGCTTGTGCTACTCAAATAAAGCAGGATCTACAAGATGATATTGGGGAACAGCTCAGTGAAGCAGTAAATTGTGTGGTCACTGAGGTCCTGGCTCTAATTATTGATTATGCAACGGTACCTAGTAGTTGTTCAGGGATGGACAGAAATATAGTTTAAGTATAGGTAGGGATAGGTTTAATTTTAGGAGTAGGGTTGGGGAGCTGAATATGGGTAGGGATAGGTATCATATGCATATTACCTGAGGGGATAATTGTCAGTGAGGTAATTGATTTGGGGGTTTTTGTAATGGGGAAAAATAACTGTGGGGTAATGTCTTAGACTCATTTATTGTGAAACAATTTTAGCATTTTTAGGGGTTATGATAAAGCTAAAGACAGACCTTGATGCCATTTAAATTGTCTACTGCCAATACTGTACTGCGCTGATCTTCGTAGCAGAGAAAAGCAAATCCTTTTGACTTGCCAGTTTTGTGTTCACGTACCAGATTCAAATTAACTATTTCACCATACCTATAGTTTTAAATAAGCAAGCAAAGTTTTGTAAGCAACTGCAGTTAACACTCTAATAGCAAAAAATACAACATCATTATCAGTAAAGTGATGTAATCTAAATTAAATTTTTAAGTTGTGTAACAATAGGTTTATTCAATACAAAATTAAAATTTTAAGTCTGATTTTGATGTGATAATTATCTAAATTTGGTTTAGCTATGGTGGGCACTTTTTAAAAGTATTAGTAATTGGAAAACATTTTACCAATGTTTAGGCCAGCAAGAGAGCACCAAAAATTGTAAACTTACTGAGAAAACACACAGATGACATCTCCCTCTGATAAATCAAATGGCAATCCACCAATAAAAACCCAAGCGCTATCTTTATATTCATCATGCCAGGACTTCTTTCCAATAATACCAAGTTCCAATTCTCTTTCATTTAGTTTTTGTAGATTTTTTACATTGCTAAAACAGAATTCAGAAAAAAACAGCACTATTACTGGATACAAGTAGTAGAAAGTGAATATCAACAATAAATAGTTTTAATTTCTTAGTTTTTAAATATTTACATTCTATGAGTAGGAAAAACTGAGTACCAGGAGGGTAAGACAGAATAAAAGAAAACTACTTCACTTCACAAATTTATTTTGGATTCAATGTGACTTTGCTGAGGAAAATTGCAGCTATGACATATGCTATGCCTTAACCAACAGTGACACTTAAACTGTGTTGGGACTTTGCTCCAGCTGACATGAAAACGTGGGCAGATAATTATAAAAGCACCAACATTTAGAATCGGAGCCAGTTTGGTTCTGAACCAGTAACTGCAATATTTGGTTGATTGCTCTAAATTGGCAATATTGAATCATTTTTTACATAGATATCTAGAAATCAAAGGTCCTATTATAAATAGTACTAATACTAACAAACCTACAAGAAAAAAAAATAAAATGAACATAAAATGTAGCCTTAATATTTTAATTAATGGAGGTTAAGTTATTGTATATAACTATAGACCAAACTTAGCTAACAAGAACATTTCATTCATTAGCCAGCAGAGTACTGTCAATTTACACTGACTGGTGACAGAGGCGTAGCTAGGGGAGGGCGGCCGCCCCGGGCGCCGACCCTAGGGGGGCGCCAAAAGGGGTAGAAAAAAAAATTAAAAGCTCATTTTAAGCTGCAGTTTTGAATTAATAACAGTCAAAATAAAGAAATGTAACGGCTAAGAGCATTTGCATACTGATTTAACTGTTTTCTACCTTGGTTGTGTAACTGTAAAACGTATATCTTTAAGAAACAATGACCGGTAAAACCGCTTTCCAGCTTTCCTAGATGGGGAGGGGGGGGGGGGCGCTTTTTCGAAGACTTAAATCGGAAAAATTCACACCGGATTAAGGAATAAACCGATATCACCCAGAAAAGAAACCCATTGAACTAAAGCGTATTTTACGATTGTGTAACATAAAAAAGAGTTAGCAGACTGTCGGAGCAGGTGGATGGGAAGCGACACTCTTTGCCAAAATTTTAGAAGAGAAGAAAATTAGCATATTGTACTGATTATTACTGTGTTCAACCTAACTTATAATTCAAAATTGCAATAATGGCCTAGTGTTACCGAAATTGTTCTAAAGACACGACCAAAAGTAGACCAAATAAGGCTTGCACCTTGTACAAAATACACTGTAAAGCAGTGGTTCTTTTTGGAGTAGCGAACCCAACCAGTTTCATTTGCGCAAACACCGAACCCTCCTTAATAGCTGCATCGTCCACAATGAGAAAATCCGATCGTGAATCCTATGAGTCGGGTGTGTGTCTTGACCACCGTGGAAGCTTTGAGACTGAATTACCGAACCTCTCGGGTTCGATGGAGCCTACTGTTCTAAGCTCTTATGATTTTCTACTTTTTATTCGTTTCGGCATCTTAAGGGGAAATCAATTGGCGTCAAGTGAAGTTTTAGGGAACGACCAGCGACGTAATTGTTTTTTTTTTTCAGACTGTCGCACACACAAACACACACGCATATATATATATATATATATAGCCTAATCTATCATCAATTAAATATAGGTAAATCTCAATTTTAGTGTATTTTATTCGCTGCTTAATGTTCACCTCCAGACAAGCGCATTTTATTATAAACACAACCAAAACACACTAAAACGTTAGGAAAACACTAGGATTAGCGCTAGATCTACTTTTTTTTTTTTATGAATGTGAGTTTTAATTAGAAGAGGTAAAAAAACCCATAAGTGTTTGATCATCAGCCTGAGAAAAATCCCTACACCCTCCATGGTCGAAGGTTCAACGTGACTGCCGTGAGTTCATATTGTCATATTGACTTTATCAGCATACGTCATAGCTTGGGCAATAGCTATTTGAAATGGTGTTGGCCTCAGTTTTGGGGTCATTGTGAGTTCATTAAAGTTTATTTATAGTATCATGCATAGGAGATACCTGTAGCAATACAAACTTAACCGCCTTGCAATTGTCACCTATTGTGAGTTTTGTACTTCACTCAGGCCATCATTGCCATGAATGAATCTTAACTGACACACGAACATACTTCAACATAGCGTTACATAGTTGCATAGTACATACTATTATAAAATTATAGCACATTCAATATTCCGAATCTGGATTTTTCTCAAGTTTTGACAAAAGTAAATTATCAAAACTAAAACAAAACTTCATACCCAATGTTTTCCTACTGTGTTTGTGTGTTTCATACTTTTAAACTTTTAAATATTAGGCTAAATAAATTAAATAGGCTACTTAAATAGTAGGTCTACTACTACTTATTATTAAGTTATTTTTAATATTTTAGTTAGGCATTTAAATGATTTGACAGAACGCATAACTGGAGGTGAATGTGAAGCGGGGAATAAACTACATTTTAGCGTATTTAATACGCTAAAATGTAGTTTTACCTTAAGCCTTAAATAATAAATATATAGTATAGATTTACTACGGCTACTCGATTAGTAATAATTATTAATTACGTTAACGGGTTCATTGTCAATTGGACAATTATTCAATATCTAGATCTAGAATCTAGTTGTAGAGATGTAGAAATCTAAATCTAGATTCTAGTTGTAGTGTTGGTGAAACGAAGTTCTCATAAATACTCTTTCTGCTAGTGATCTCCCTTAGTTATGATGTTTTTTAACATTCGAATTATTTTTCTAAATGTAAAAGTGCGATTCTCTATTTTGACGTGAACTTGGTTGTCCCCCAAACATGGCGACCCTCATCTTTCGGTCTGGACGATTGGTAGAAAAATCTGCTTTTAAGCAAGCTTTTAAGGTAATATTGAAAGTTCCTGACATTTATTTTTTAAATTGATTCTATCATAAATAAAATTTAGTAATTATCAATTGTATTTTTCCATTATTGCCATTTTAAATAAAATTATAAGCGCAGAAGGTGAAGGTCGTGTCTGTTCTGAAAACGCACTGAAAAGTACAATACAACAAACAAAATTATTTAGTTTAGACCTAGGAATCTAGATCTAGATCTAGATCTATCTGTTCTAGATCTAGATATCTAGATCTACAGGGTCTAGATGTATCTAGATCTAGAAATAATGCTGAAATTTCAAATTAGGCTTGTGTAGATTCTAGATCTGTTTTAATACCATTAAAATAAAATGGACTCTGTTAATGGGGGTTAATGTAGAACTTAACTGCAGTCTACTGAATAGAGGGGGGGGGGGGGTTATTTAATATATGCCCGGTTAAAGTAGGCCTTATACTCAATTATACTGCCTTATTGCCGTTATGGCGGCATTATGCCACTATATGCCATATATAATATAGATATATAGACCTATATGCGCAATGGAAACAATATTACCTTACCTTATGGCGATTTTCAATTTACTGCTCATGCTTATGTTTACATATAGAATCTATATAGGAACCTATATGAGGAGGCTTGCTGTTGAGCAGTTTGATTACTCCAAGTAGTCACTTCATAATTATCTTCCTGTCTAGCTAGGTAGATCTTGTTAAACTATAGAATAGATACTGAGATCCAGATATCTAGACCTAGTCTAGAAACTAAACTAGTCTTCTCAATATTGTTTTTAAAATTTCATAAATGTTTTTCTTTCTATCAATTAGTTTTTAAAAAGTCTGAAGGCTTTATTTACATTTTTAACCATGGCAACATCTACCAAACAACAATGTAGATATCTAGAACTAAAATATAACTTTGATACTGCTTGCAATGGTCATAAGTATAAGTGTACAAGTTGTACTACAACAATAGTACATTGGTAGTTTATGGTCAAGAAATCAGTTTTAATAATTTACAACCAAAACCTAACATTATTTACTTAATAAAATGTAGATCAGAATCTAAATTAATTATTTTAATTTAGTTCGTTGAAGTTTACCAAACGTGGACATAGTGACACTCTGCCAATAGGCGTGAGTAATAAATAATGGGCAGTATATTAATATATAAGTAAGACAGGAGCTGGTTTTTGTTTGTAATATCTATATATATAATTCTCTTCTGTGAGATGCTAGAAAACAGGCTGTAAGCGTGCTCCCTACCACCCCACCCCTACATGGTCTGGTGAGCTGTGGTTCACCCTAAATGTTTACATTCGTAGAGCCGGGTTTAGTGACGGCTATTAGGGGCAGATAATTTAGTTTGAAACGATTTTAAACTTAGGGGAGGTAACTAAGAGGAGGCTGCTTTCACAGGGGGGGGGGGGGTGTAGGGTAGGGGTTGGGGGAAAGGAGGGTGGGGGGGTAGTATCGTTCTTAACGACCTACTGATAGTGCTTTAAAGCAAATATTTTCAGTGGCAGCATTGGTACTGTCGAATTCACAAATTATGAATTACTGAAAAGTAGAAAATATAACAACTAAATAGCGGCATATGATATGCCGCGGGTCGGCTCGTACAATATAAATGAGTATGGCAAATTGAATATTATAAACTCAGCTTGTTAATAATAATTTATATCGGACACAAATATGGCATATGAAGAATCTTACTTAATAAAGTTTTATATATACCACCATCCCTCATAATATAAGCCTACATTTCTCTTTCTCTACCTTTTTTTTTTTAAAAATCGTACCTAGATTACCCCAATGATGATGTAGTTCTAGTAAATGTCTCTAATTCATTCTTTGGGAATATGGAATTATCAGCTTTTAAATTTGGTTTCCTGGATAATTTGACAGTTATATCTAATACATCAGCTTTGGGTATTTAAAATATACAGTTAAAATTAATTGTTACACTTTGTTTACATTGGTAAAGTACTTTAGGATACCTTATTTTTATTAAACTGAAAGGAAAATATTACAATGAGCTGTTCCTGTTCTTACTAAAAAAAATTTGCTGATTTGACTAGTTTCTAGTCTGAAAATCAGCCCATCATGTGGCACCTTGTAGTATCAAGTGTTTGAACTACATAAAAGTGCCCTCTCTATTCTACACTTAGTTTCACATTTAATGTTGCCCAAACCAGACAGTAAAGGGAGATAAGCTTGTGTTACTACAAGGGAGGCTAAACTGTTATGTCATCTTTGGGCCAGATGAGGCCTGGTTATATTGATCACAAGTAGAGCATGACAACCTTTTACAGCTGCTGTTAAATATGAGGATACCTAACATATTTATACTGAAATAAAATGATAGCTTGAAGTTGTACACTTAGTGTGTAATGAAAAAAACTATCTGTTGTCCAAATGATCACTGTTAGACATCCACAAACTACTTCAGTGTGTAGCAATTTATCCGCTTGTATGTCAGTTTAGTTTAGTAACAGACACTTAATCCAATGATTCCATCTATACTAATTATCTTTAAATGTTATCCTTATGAGTGTTGAATCTGTTATCATACTCTTCAATATTATTTATATAATTATGTTGTAAAATTTAACTAATTCATAAATTTCTCATAGTTTGAAGGAATTTCTCACTATAAAATTGTTTTAAAATGTATTAACTTGTTTAAATAAATATTAAATGTGGATTCTTTTGGCTGTGTGTTATCAGTCATTACACAAGTTTTATTCTTATCATTAAGCACTGGTGTAATTGTGATTTTCTGTTACTTTAGATAGACTGCATTTAAATTAATAGCGAAAATCAGATGTTGAAAAACACTTTGATGTTAAAGCTTTACAGTTAAACTGCTTACTTTTGAACTTTGTAGTTTAAAAAGTGAACTTTGACCTTTGTTCTGTTTATCAAAACTGCACTTTGGACTTTTCTTAGACTGATATATATTTTAAAGATTAAGACTTGCTTTTACCCTATCCTAACTTGGCTGATGGGAATTCCCTATAACATTGTAAACAAAGTATGTTTAAGTTTATTGTTGATCTTTTAATACAAATGTTCTCTAATCAGCAGCAACCCCCCCCCCCCCCCCCCCCACACACACACACCATGTTTATGAAATCAAGCTCTAATCTAAATGACATTCTACTACATCACATCAAAAATATAGTTTTGCTGATAAAGTTAAAGCATGTGCTTTACATTCATGATTCATGTTTTATCTAACATTTCTGTTATCAAACATGTGGACTTATAAGTACACAAATACTATCTTGCCAGATATATATTAAAATGACATTGCTGGTGTATTAATACATTTAAGCATGATTGGTGTAGTATCAAACATAAAATACGTAACAGGTGTTTTATTTACATAGAATACATGATATTATTTTGTATCAAACATATTGCATAAGCACATTTTATCAAGCAGACTCTTTACCCATTATTAAACTCATAGTTCTTTCAACTTTATAAAGCCCTTTTTTTATTGTTCACCTAAACTTTATCGTGTTTTATTCTAACGTTTAAACACTATCTCTTAATAAATTTTAAAAAACCTCCAATATACATTCATATACTAATTAGGATTCAAGCAACTCTTGTGTTATAATTTCCTTATCTACTGAGTGTGAAGTATTTTTCAGCAAATAAGATGACATTTTAACCCTGGAAAATCATGGGGGGGGGGGGGGGGGAGAGGGTCATTATAACCACACAATGTTACCAGTGTAATGCAGGTATATCCCAAATTATTTTAACCAGAAAAATTGAGGGGGTTAATCTTATACACACTATTTATATGCCAGAAAATGCATACATTTTTATATTCTGTATCTTTTTCTGAGGACCTGTCAAAATACTCTTTGGTATAGAAATAACACTTCACATTAATTTAGAAAAAAAACAATAGATTAACACTTTAGTTATAATCGCTTTGTATTTCTCTATTCCAGGGGTCTCCAAACTTTTCAGTCCGAGGGCCGCATTAACTATCAAATTTCAGACCGGGGGCCAGTTTCTTCCAGGCATGTCTTTGATTTTTCTGGGCAAAGTTCCTCAGCAATCACCAAAGAACGTTTATTCCGAGGACAAAAAGATCTCCGCGGGCCGGATGAGAGGACCTCGTGGGCCGCATCTGGCCCGCGGGCCGTAGTTTGGAGACCCCTGCTCTATTCTATAAAAATGCTGTTTGTTCTTTAATAGTCTTTAATAATATTCTACTCTATTTATTCTTAGGTCCTATCAGTTTTTAACAATGTCCTGCCACAGAATGTCCTTGGATCCCAACAGAAACGTAACCTCTCCATACACGAGTACATGTCCATGGAACTGTTGCGGGATGCTGGAGTAGCTGTTCCCAGATTTCGTGTAGCAACCACAGCTGATGAGGTGTACAAGGAGGCTAAAGACATAGGTGAATATCAGGTGGTCAGTAGCTAGGTGTAGGCTAAAGACAGGTGAATATCAGGTGGTCAGTAGTAGGTAGGTGTAGGCTAAAGACAGGTGAATATCAGGTGGTCAGTAGCTAGGTGTAGGCTAAAGACAGGTGAATATCAGGTGGTCAGTAGTAGGTAGGTGTAGGCTAAAGACAGGTGAATATCAGGTGGTCAGTAGCTAGGTGTAGGCTAAAGACAGGTGAATATCAGGTGGTCATCAGCTAGGTGTAGGCTAAAGACAGGTGACTATCAGGTGGTCAGTAGCTAGGTGTAGGCTGAAGACAGGTGAATATCAGGTGGTCAGTAGCTAGGTGTAGGCTAAAGACAGGTGAATATCAGGTGGTCAGTAGCTAGGTGTAGGCTAATGACAGGTGAATATCAGGTGTTCAGTAGCTAGGTGTAGGCTAAAGACAGGTGACTATCAGGTGGTCAGTAGCTAGGTGTAGGCTAAAGACAGGTGCATATCAGGTGGTCAGTAGCTAGGTGTAGGCTAAAGACAGGTGCATATCAGGTGGTCAGTAGCTAGGTGTAGGCTAAAGACAGGTGAATATCAGGTGGTCAGTAGTAGCTAGGTGTAGGCTAAAGACAGGTGAATATCAGGTGGTCAGTAGCTAGGTGTAGGCTAAAGACAGGTGACTATCAGGTGGTCAGTAGCTAGGTGTAGGCTAAAGACAGGTGCATATCAGGTGGTCAGTAGCTAGGTGTAGGCTAAAGACAGGTGAATATCAGGTGGTCAGTAGCTAGGTGTAAAGACACAGGTGAATATCAAGTTATACTTGAGTTGATGTACTGGATTTCTGTTATTTCTTATATCTATTGAACTCTTGTGTAACTCCTACATCTGCCTCATGTTTTATCATATTAGATGAGACTATTTATTTACTTTTGATACAACAATTTTATATTCACCATTGATCCAGTTTGTTTATTAAACTTCTAGCTGCACAGACTGGCACCCCTGATGTTGTTGTAAAAGCCCAGGTTTTAGCTGGAGGAAGGGGGAAGGGAACATGGAGCAGTGGCCTGAAGGGGGGTGTCAAGTTGGTCTACTCGTAAGTATGGATCCCCTGGCACTTACCAAAGTTATATTCATTTCCTCTTTCCGTTTTAATTAAACTTTAAAAATGTATAGCAGTAACTTGGTGTTTGAAGAAATATATTTTTAAATTTATGTTTATGACAGAGCTCTGGCATTTTTCCATTTAGAATTTATTTTTTTGTTGTCATGGCAATTTTGTTTATCCAAGCTTTTATTTTCCCGTTTGTAGAGCTGATGAGGCCAAGGACATAGCCAGCAAAATGTTAGGACAGAAACTCTACACCAAACAGACAGGCAGTGAGGGTAGAATCTGCAACAAGGTTTTAGTTGTGGAGCGCCTCTACATCAGACGAGAGTTCTATTTTGCTATCACATTGGAGAGGAGTTTTGGGGTAAATAAAATTTCTTCTTGAATAATCTTTTTATCTCATAAAGACGTAAAATGTTTGATTGCCTTTAAGTATTTCTTGTTGTCTATTTCATAATTAACTTAACTGCATTTTCCAAAAGTATTTTCTTAAAGAGTAGTTTTATTTTCTACTTATCCCTTGATAGTGCAAGTGTTTTGCACTTACAGTTGTCATGCAAAGACATAGGGATCTATTTTGGCACCCATGGCGAACTATCAATTTTGCTCCCCGTCCCCAAATTAGTCCTGTATAAAGTTACTTGAATTACAGGCCTATATATTTTTAATGTTATACTTGTTAGGAAAAAATTATTTATAAAATAGTTATTAGTCAAAAAGCAATGTGCTTTACTACACGTTGAACAATATTAGTGAGAAAGCAAAGAAATGACAAAATAGCTAAACATTCGTCACATTTAAAATAACATGTCTACCAATACCAATTAGAAAAATTAAAACCAAATTATATACATTATTAGTGAACACAACGTCATATTAAATGCACACACTGATTAAGAGACTTAAATAATTTAGTTAAAAGCTGTTCAATGGTATTTATGTTGTTTTTTTTTAAGTAATTTGTATTAGTTCAGGCCGAGAAAATTTTATACATTTCATAGCGTACGTCTCAATCAAATTTGAATGAAATATTTCTTTTCTTTATATTCTAAAATTGGAAGATGCCAATAGTGTTGTGTACTTTTTGTAGTTTAAACATGTGGCAGGGAGGTAGAGATAGAGAAAGAGAGAATTATTTGTAGGTTAGTGTTACCTTAGCAGCATTTCTTCTTGTATAATATGTCTTTAAAACTTGCAGTTTTGAGATATTTTTTAACCAATCCACCTCTGTCTTATGGTCTTAGGGCCCAGTGTTGGTGGGCAGTGCCCAAGGTGGTGTCAACATAGAGGAAGTGGCAGCAGAAAACCCTAAAGCCATTATCAAAGAACCCATTGATATTGAAGTTGGCATTACCAAGGCACAAGCCATGTATGTTGCTAAAGAGATGGGATTTAGTCAGGGCTCGTTAGAAAAGGTATGTTGAAGTATTTTGTGTTATTTATTCATTACTGTTATCGTTTAAAGCAAGGCAAGTACCATTGTCTTATGGCCAAGTGATTAAATCTGAACTAGCCAACAATTGTAAGAAGACAGTTTAAGAATTTGTAGGAAATAATGTTGGGTAATTTCCCCCTGTGTTTCAGGCTAGTGACTACATCATGAAGATGTATACAGATGTTTTTCTCAAATATGACGCTTCAATGTTAGAAATCAACCCAATGGCAGAGGACAATAGTGGCACAGGTTGGTTGTTTTTGAATGTCTTTAAGTTTTAATGGGTTGTTGTTGTTGTTTTTTTTAATTTTCAAACGAAACAATTCACTTGATATGAATAAAATTAAATAAAGAAATTATTTAAAAGCCTTAAAACCTCTGCAAATGAATTGTTATACAATTTTGATAATTGTATGATCACAATTATAAACAAAGGGGTGTATGTACAATACTTTATTGTTAACAAATCATGATGAACTAACTGGTATGTATGATTTCTTTTCCCCAGTGTATATCATGGATGCTAAAATAAACTTTGATGACAATGCGGCCTACAGACAGAAAAAAATCTTTGCCTTAAGAGACTGGTCACAAGAAGATGAGAGGGATTACAAAGCATCCAAGGCAGATCTCAACTACATTGCCCTTGATGGCAGCATTGGTTGTTTAGGTTAGCTCACTGATTTATTCATCATCATCATCATTTCTTGTTCGTGCCCAAGACACATGGGGCAGATGAAGTAGAGTTCATCTGTTTCAGAGACCTCAGCATATAAAGGGATAGTGTGGTAGTCAGCTGCCATTGATATCCCTAACAGTGCTTGATTAGTGCTAGAAAAACATGAAACAGTTTCAGTTTTTAAGTCTGGATTTAGACTGATGGTTTCAAAACTATTTTTTAGCATGTGTATCTTCACATTATTGGAAAGATTGAAGTAAAATCTACTTTCTCTTTGGTGAAAGAGCAAACTTTTGTTTATCAACCTAACCCATACACAAATGGTTTAATTAGTCTAACGTTGTTGATCTTGAGTCCTTGCAACTAAACTTGTTGTAAGTCTCTTAGACTGCTAACACTTCTGAATGCTGTACTGCATAGCTCTTGAGTAGTTTTCTTGTTAGTTCAAAACTCATGTTTTATAACCTTCCATAAATATTGTTTGTCATTTACTTTTAATTTTCTTAAACCCTGACAGTTAATGGAGCGGGGTTGGCCATGGCCACAATGGATATTATCAAATTACATGGAGGGACTCCAGCCAATTTTCTTGATGTAGGGGGAGGTGCCACAGCCCAGCAAGTGACAGAAGCTTTCAAACTAATCACTTCAGACACTAGGGTAAGTCTTGTTAGACTTGAAACTATCACATCAGACACTAGGGTAAGTCTTGTTAGACTTGAAACTATCACATCAGACACTAGGGTAAGTCTTGTTAGACTTGAAACTATCACATCAGACACTAGGGTAAGTCTTGTTAGACATCACATTATGGGGGGGGGAGGGTCTCACAGCCCAGCATGTGATGGAAGCTTTCAAACTAATCATATCAGACACTAGGGTAAGTCTTGTTAGACATCACAGTGTGTATGGGAGGGGGGAGGTGCCACAGCCCAGCAAGTGACAGAAGCTTTCAAACTAATCACTTCAGACACTAGGGTAAGTCTTGTTAGACTTGAAACTATCACATCAGACATTAGGGTAAGTCTTGTAAGACATCCCATTATGGGGGGAGGGGGGTCTCACAGCCCAGCAAGTGATGGAAGCTTTCAAACTAATCACTTCAGACACTAGGGCAGGTCTTGCAAGACATCACAGTGTTGACTTTATGTGCTATAGTAGTATTTTTATTTGTACATTTTAGTTAATTAGGATATGTAAACATTCTTGTTTATTTCCTAAACTTTGCTAAATTATGTTAATGTTGATTTGTATATAATTGTCATCTTTGTGATATTTTGCTTACAGGTGAATGCAATTTTGGTGAATATTTTTGGTGGCATAATGAGATGTGATGTGATAGCTCAGGGCATTGTTGCTGCTGCTGAACAACTCAATATGAAAGTGCCTATAGTCGTCAGGCTTCAAGGTCAGTTGTTAGCCTATAGTCGTCAGGGTGCTAGCTTATAGTGGTCAGGCTGCAAGGTCAGTTATTTTAAAGTAATATGACACAATCATGATTAAAAAAAGTCAATTAATTACGTCACCATTTGACTTGTAATACTGACATTTGTAAAATAGAAATGATTCTATTGTTCAACTCTTCTATTTTTACAAGCTTTTATTTAACTCACTTCCTCTGTCTGTCGTAAGTCGTCAGTCTAGATAGAAACGCTGGAATGAAAATTCGGACAGTTCTACTTGACCGATACGATTCACATTTGACACGTGGGTCAAGACATGAAGACAATGCAATCTGAAACTAAATTTGACTTAATTGGATGCCTAATTAATTTTTTATGAATTAATAAAAATTTGGACCGAATTAGTAGGCATGTCTAGCTAACCACACCACACGCGTCATCACCTTCAATAGCTGCGCCATCACGTAATGGCTGCGTTCAAAAACCATTGCGCGCCTACTGAACGTGATGTTCAGTAGGCGCGCAATGGTTTTTAGTCATGTAACTCTATTGTAAATAAAACATGTAAAGTACTGAAAAAAAAATTCATAAAAAACGTTTTAATAACAAGCTTTTATGTAATGATGCACTAAAAAGTAGAAAATAAATTATAGACTACTTTTTAAATAACTATAAAGAAAAGCGTGGGTGTCTTCCTTAACATTAGTAAAGGTATCCAATAGATACTAAAGTGACCCACGCTTTTCTTTATAGTTATTTAAAAAGTAGTCTATAATTTATTTTCTACTTTTTAGTGCATCATTACATAAAAGCTTGTTATTAAAACGTTTTTTATGAATTTTTTTGTATTACTCAAGCATTCTTTCCTTTGATATCTTGTTAACATCACACCTTGCTTACCAAAACAAACATCTGGACATAAAATAAATTGGCTCACAGCAGTCTAGAGAATAGAGGTAGTTTGCGTTTTTCTCTCCCTCTATATATAATTTTCCTAAATTTCTATTCTCAAGGAACAAGGGTGGATGATGCTAAAGCAATTATTGCACACAGTGGGATGAAAATTATTGCTTGTGATAATTTGGATGAAGCTGCTAAGATGGTATGCTAATTTTGTTGTGTTTCATAAGTTTCCAGATAAATCTCACTGCTAGCATCACAAGTTTATACATGATTTTATGTAGGCTTACCTATCAAAGTTATGTTCTGATAGGCTGAAATTTAAACATTAATATCTTCTGGGTTTTATCATTTTTGTTACATTTATTATTATGATAATCACAGGTATAAGAATTGCGATCAATAAATTTAAAAATTATTTAGTTATTTCACAATGTTGAAAGAAGGTTTTAACATTTGTTATAATAAATAAGCAACCTGTTTAAGTTATCATGAATATTTGCATGCAACCTCACTGAAAGATTGAATGAAATCTCATTGAACTAAATAGCCCACTGTAAGTTATTGAATGAAATCTCATTGAATTAAATAGCCCACTGTAAATATGTAATTAACTGAATTAAATCTCATTAAACTAGCCCACTATGAAACTTACTGAATTAAATCTCATTTGAACTAAATTGTCCACTGTAAGTTATTAAATGAAATCTCGTTGAACTAAATAGCCCACTGTGTAAACTGCATTAGATCTCATTGAATGAAATCTCATTAAACTAGCCCCCTGTGTAAGTTACTGAATGAACTTGTCTCCTATGTCATTGACAGGTTGTGAAGCTGTCCAACATTGTAACACTGGCCAGGGAAGCTTCCATTGATGTCAAGTTTGAGCTCCCATTGTAAAGACCTGTTTGTTGTTGTTTTTGTTAGATTTTTATTTTGTTTCTCCTGCTAGTTCATTAGTGCCAACTTTTGAAATATCACAGTATTTGTGTATGTAGCAGCATATTTAGACATGTTTTTAATCAACTAACATACACATTTTGTAAATAGAAAATCCTATTAAAAAACCTTTTTGGACCTTGGCACACATCAAGATTGTTCATTGATACTAATATCTTTGATAGTTAGCACAGAGAATAAAGGGAAATTATTTTTTTTAACATTCAACATTCTGGTGGAATAACACTAGTACTTTCTAGTCAGTTAGCTATTCCCTACTTTATTGTTAACGGGGGCGGGGTGTTAATTCTGATAGCAGTTATATAAATTGGCTGTTTTTAATCTGTTTTCAACTGACCATGGTTTGAAGTATCACCTTTACCTGTTTTACTTTCTTTCCTGCTTTGTTTTTAAAAACCCCTGCATAATGTCTATCACTTCTTTTCAAGGTAATCTGATTTAAATCATGCTTAAAAATAAACCAAAATTGGTTTTAAATATTCTTTATATAAGCAGAATATCCATTTAAGCAATGTAATGTTCAAATTCTTTAAAATTAAAATAAGCGGGAAATGTTTTATATTTTCTAAATTATTTAAAATTTTTATATAAAATTTATAATAACATCAAATTTGTGTATGACACTTTAACACTGAGAGATTTCCCTTTAATCTCAATGCTCTGTAATAAGGAGAACAAAAACTTTACCTAAGTTTAATGTTATTTTTGTTATTTCTTTTTCTTGTAAGAGTCTTGTATTTTTTGTTGTTAAATAATACACATATTTCAACCTGTTTTTCCTGTCATTTACACATCTAACGTAACTGTTCTAATCTCTTTTTGAGAAATCACAAAGAGTATTAAGTAATCAAATAAGACCTTTGTAAACAAGTTAAATAAATATTAAGTCCATACAACAGTTAAATCATAACATTTCAACTGTTGGAAATTTGGCGTAGATTCGATTGTGAATTCTTGAAGAATTTGGTCAGACTTAATGCTGAGTTGAATCAAAATTGTGTTGACACAAAAAGATACATTTAAATCATCTCTATCTTAAGCTAGACTTTTATTGTAAAACATTTTACCATCTTATTAAAAAAATATATTGTAATTTAATACTATAGAAAATCAAATTAACTATAGAACTATAAAGCTACTATTTTAAATACAATGTTTTTAAGCATTCATTAAAATGAATAATATAAAGAAAGTAAAACAAATCATGATGTCATCATATGATCTTTTTGTCACCAAAAACCAACTGATGTTTGTTTTTATGTTGACTTAATCAAGAGTCTTTTCACTATTTTTTTGACAGTCCTTATATGCAAAATGACAAGTTTTAATTGTGTGTTTATTTTTAAATTGTAAGTCCCTTCCCTCTCTAATTACAGAACTGTGTGAATAATGACAAAGCATAACTATTAGTATAGCTTTCATGAAAATGTTTTTTAACATTTACATGGGAGATAATCATTTTTGTCTCCCCTTAAATTGTTGGTAATGGCTGAACTAAGTGGAGTAGGTGTTTATTTTAATATCTATAAGAACATGTCGTAAAGATTGTCAGTACTGGCTGTGGTTCTCAGGCTTGTAGGGTTACTTAAATTTTTTTTTTGTGATTCAGTTTGCTATGGAAGGTGTAATGAGATTTAGTTTGTTCTGTGGATGTAATGAGATTTAGTTTGTACTGTGTGTGTGTGTGTACTATGAGATTTTGTTGTGTGTGGGTGTGCTGTGTGATTTAGTTTGTTGTTTAATGTACACTTGATGAAAGTAATAGTCCTAGCAGTTTAACTTTAACTAGAGTTCAAATGTTTTAAAAGTTAAGGGAATTCAGGGAACAGGCTGTAAATTTCATGTAGATATGTGTGTACGCTATTATTCAAATCTCATCACTATGGGCAGAGGTCAAGTGTAATCTTTTAACTGTGATTTTTAAACCAATAAACATGCTGAGATGGCAAAGTTTATTTCTATTTTTGTCTTCAAACTTTTTGTCATATATCAGCATATATCAGTTTGTTGTTTTTACAGTCTTATTCCATCAATTATAATTTTCTGCTTATCTTTTTGCTTTGCGAAAATATGCACTGAGTAAGATAAATTAAATAATTCAAGAATTGCCATATGTATTATATTAAAAATATGACTGCCTAAGACCTAATAATATGGCTTATTTTACTAAATATTACTGGAGAGTTTTCATGTTTACGTAATTTGTGTTAGAAAAAATTTCTTGACTTCCGGGAGTATCAACCAAGATCAAAAAATTACAAATAAAAAAAAATACTCAGACTAATATTTAAAGCATCTCCAGTTGGTCAAAAGAATTGTTTGATGTAAATTGAGTTTAGACTGTGTATCTGGTTTGGTGTGGTTGATGTTTGTGAGTTTCTGTATATGAAACTGTCTATTTGAGGCTTATGTTGCTATATGAAAGTGTAATTTTAATCACAAATGTGGCACAATTGTGTCTGAAATCTCTAGAATAAAACAAAGATAGAATTGATGTGTCTTGTTGTTTCTCTCTTGTTGTATTGACTACAAGCAGTGGGGTGGATAGGCAGCTTGGAACCACTCTTCCCAGTGGGCTATGACATTATTTCTATGGTGGAAGTATTTGTTTTACCTGTCTGTTGGAGAATTGGTTCTGATGACTTAATGCTAGCTGGTGACTTAATGCTAGCCAGTGACTTAATGCTAGCTAGTGACTTAATGCTAGCTAGTGACTTAATGCTAGCTTGTATCAAATGAGAGCACCAGCAACAGAACTCAATAAATGTAAGATTATTGATTTTATAAGGAGCAACAACCTATATGCCTGCTTGTTTCTAAACATTTTACACCATTACCTCCCCTTTCTCTATCTGATATTAAAAACTGCAATAATTTTCAGCTAAGAATTTTTTTTAAATCAATAATAGTCAACTATATATATATCTATATATATTTATATATATATATACATATATATATATATATATATATATATATATAATTTTTATATAAATTCATATATGCACACACACACACATATATATTATATATATATATATATATATATATGTATCAATTGTATACTAACCATTTTATAATCTAAAATATCATCTTAAATAATGTAAAACACTTAAGGTGAGAAAGAGTGCATTGCCAGATTTCCACAAGTGGTTGCACAAATCTTTTCTCTTATACATTACAGATCATCTTAAGCAGACAGATCACTGAGATTTGAAGTGTTTTGGAACAGTGCAACAATAACCTTACAGGTATCCTGTCAGCTACTAGACCCTGTATCAGTCTGTTCGGTTTGATTCTCTGTTAGAACTCTACTTAAGCTCATAATGTTTGTTTTAAATGTCTTTGGTTTTGTCTTTTATAATTTAACTTTTCAAACTGATAACCTAAATTGACAAAAATATAATTTGTTTTAACAATAATTTCATTTTCATCTGAATATTAATTATTGTCTACACTTAAGAATGAACGTTTTGATTAAAAACATAATTGTCTTCAAACTGTTTACAAATTGAAACTGAGCTTAAATCAAATGTATAATGCCAGAGACTAAATGATTTTAAATGCATTCGGTGAATGAAAAGGGCAGGATTTATCTTAGTTGGTTGTTTTGATTTCATTTGTCTTCCAATCTGATATTACCTGAGCACACAGCATTTGTTCAATCACCAATTGATTTGTTTATTATATGTCTGTATGTATATAGATATATAGATATATAGATATATATATATATATAGATAGATAGATAGATAGATAGATAGATAGATAGATAGATAGATAGATAGATAGATAGATAGATAGATAGATAGATAGATAGATAGATAGATAGATAGATAGATAGATAGATAGATAGATAGATAGATAGATAGATAGATAGATAGATAGATAGATAGATAGATAGATAGATAGATAGATATGTATATATATACATTCTGGTACAAAGAAACTTATTTGATAAGATAGATAGATAGATAGATAGATAGATAGATAGATAGATAGATAGATAGATAGATAGATAGATAGATAGATAGATAGATAGATAGATAGATAGATAGATAGATAGATAGATAGATAGATAGATAGATAGATAGATAGATATGTATATATATACATTCTGGTACAAAGAAACTTATTTGATAAGATAGTAATTAAATTATAGCCTGATTTCAAATATTTTATATATCTAGCCTTAATAAGGTTATATGTAAAATTAAATATATTATGAACAAAATAATTACTTTGTTTAGCATATTAATTTCACAAATCAAATTCATATCTTAAAGCAATGTATGATTTTTTTTTATCAATTTAACCAGTGGTGGAATAAGATATTCTACTACATTTATTGTTAAAATGTTATGGCATTTTTCATCAAAGGCTGTATCTGTGATTAACCAGTTATTATGATTGTTATTATGTCTACACAACCATACTATTATGTTTCTATTTATTATGTGATACTGCTGATGTTAGCCTCTGTCACCCGTAAATTGTTTTTATTTGTGTGTGATGTTGTGCATGATATCACCATCACGTATGTTTTATTTTTCATGCCATGTAGGAACCAGAAGAATGTATTAAAGACATATTCAAACTTGGATTAGTTGTTTTTGAATTAACAATGTGAACTGAGGATGTTGGTAATGTACAAGCTATTTATCTGCTTTACCTTGTGGTAGCTCTACCCTACACAGTGTTCTATTTGTCCAGAGATAGCTTATCTGGCACAATGACCTCCATCTCAAGAAATAGTTTACCTGGCACAGTGGCCATTTTGTCCACTATTTGCTGCACATCATATATGTAAATATATATACACATACATACATACATACATACATACATACATACATACATACATACAAAAACGTACATATATACATACATACATACATACAAACATAATATATGTATTTATATATCGCAGAGCGTCCGCGCCGACTCTCCCCATAAAACTGACGAGTATATCGATTTTAAAAAAGAACAACTCCTTAATTATTCCTTAGAGCATACGGTTTAATTGTTAACTTGCCATTGTATAGTGCTGGTGGCATTGTCAATGATCTATGGTTGGAAGCCAAGGTAATTGTTATATTCCTAAAATAAAAATCTACGTGGGTTGGTTAGCACGGAAAGACGACCGGTTAAAATCCGGACAAAATCGTGTTAAATGTTCACTTTTTTTTTTCGAATTTTGGTGGAGGGGGGGGGGGGGTTGAATAGTCGATGTTAATAAAATTGTTCTGGTTAATGATAGAGCTACCGTACGTGGTAAACTGGGGGGGGGGGGGTGAACTGGATAATTCGCTTGAAAAGTAAGGTTGGTCAACATGGCACCTTTTTATCCTTATCTGTCTTTTCATAATAACAATGTAAGATAACGATATTTACAATAAAGCCAATGGAGATAAAGTACATTACATAGTAGCAGAGTTTCTTCCAGTCCAGGCATCTCTTCGGGGGGGGGGATTTTTACCGCCCCCCCCCCCCCGAACGAAATGAAATGAAATTTATATAATTTTTATAGAAAATATATACTTTTAACAGTGCCTACCCCCTCGAAGAAAGTCTACTGCCCCCCCCCCCCCGAAAATTTCAAGTGCCCCCCCGGAGAAAAAAGTCTGGAAGAGACACTGCATAGTGGTATCTCATCCGACGATTGCGATAAACCCGACGAAACAGAAATTACACCTGTATTCATAGCGTGAGGGGTCACCGACTCTGGTAGAAACAAAGGTAGAAACCGACTGCACCAGATACTGTCACTAATGTCACGAGCCAATGAATAATAGAATACCCAGAGAACGAAGCAATCTCACTTTAAAACAATCCACACCAGAGGCGGAGCGACCCCTCCCGGGGACAAACTTTCAATTTGCCCCCCCCCCCCCTTCCATATATTTTTATATTTATAATTCAAAACTGCAGCTAAAATGAACTTTTAATTTTTTTTCAACCCATTTTGGCGCCCCTAGGGTCGGTACCCGGGGACATATGTACCCACCCCCCGTCGCTACGCCTCTGATCCACACGATGTCAACCGATTGAACCTACAACAGAACTAAGGTCGATATCTATTAGCTGGGTCAAGTTCAAGGACACCAACACCGGCTACAGCGGTGGTCAAGAGAGTTACTATTCGATGTTGGCACTGGTGGTGCTGGGCGATGTGTGACAGTTAGGCAATATGTCAATTAGTGTTTCTTTCAGACTTTTTTCTCCGAGGTGGGGGTGAGGAGTAAGCTACATTTTCCGGCGACGGACAATGGTAAATGTAACTGTTTTCTATATAAATTCTATTTCATGTGTGTGTTGGGGGTGGGGGAAGGGGGGGGGGGGGGGCTTCCCGAAAAGATGCTTGACAGAGTGGTAGCTGACTTACATAACAAACTGAACATTGTGAGCAGTATTGTTATAAGAACAATTAATGGGGTTTACAATTATACAGGCATTAGTCGCTAGAGGATACACGACGGCAATCCACAGAATCAATAGAAGACCCACCCACACATTACCGAGAGCAGTAACACGACATTAATCAAGGAGATCGGCGCCACACGGAAACTGGGAAGTGTTTGAGAGCAGTAACACGACATTAATCAAGGAGATCGGAGTCACACAGAAACTGGGAAGTGTTTGAGAGCAGTAACACGACATTAATCAAGGAGATCGGCGCCACACGGAAACTGGGAAGTGTTTGAGAGCAGTAACACGACATTAATCAAGGAGATCGGCGCCACACGGAAACTGGGAAGTGTTTGAGAGCAGTAACACGACATTAATCAAGGAGATCGGCGCCACACGGAAACTGGGAAGTGTTTGAGAGCAGTAACACGACATTAATCAAGGAGATCGGCGCCACACGGAAACTGGGAAGTGTTTGAGAGCAGTAACACGACATTAATCAAGGAGATCGGCGCCACACGGAAACTGGGAAGTGTTTGAGAGCAGTAACACGACATTAATCAAGGAGATCGGCGCCACACGGAAACTGGGAAGTGTTTGAGAGCAGTAACACGACATTAATCAAGGAGATCGGAGTCACACAGAAACTGGGAGTTGTGTGAGGACAGTAACAAGCTGGTAACTTAATCCTCACCCAAGGTCGCACTCAGTCAAGGTACTCATTCACTTGACCACGTGCAGGACAAGAAACTGTGGATAAGATTGATGGTTCAACTTGTGGATTATATGGTTATTTGAACGTGTGGATTACATGGATATTTGAAGTTGTGGAGATATTGTGTCATTATATATATTATGAGAGATATTTTGGCCTAAAACTAAGATATTTTTGCCTGTGCGATATTTTTCCTCAGGTATTTTGTGAGAAATAATTGCTCCTGTGATATTTGTCATAATGATAGATAATTATAAAAATAAACCAATCCGTTTTAGCAGGGGCGGAACTACAGTGCCGCCAGACCCCGCAATGCGGGGGGGGGGGGGGGGGGGGGCACGCCATTTAGGGGCCCACAGCCGACCATACTCAGTTTTTTTTTATAGTTAAAAAAAAAATAATTTTCTTGCATTTTTGACTTGTAGAAAAGATTACCGTAGCTGCGGTTGGATTATCTTTATTCTATAGGCACCACCCCACGCTCTTCTATATTCTCTTTCCTTTTGTTTTTAAACCACTGTGAAAGCCGTCCGCTTTCTCCTACAATCAAACTTATCAAAGATAAGCAAACGTTCAAACCACTTCCATGACTTATTTCCCTTTTTTAAATAGTCAAATAGGGGTGCTCATAAGCTTTTTTAAATAGATTTATACAAATTAAAAAGCAATTATTTCTCTGAATTATTATTGTTTTATAAAGTACTTAAAGAATGACGCTGTATAAAAAGGAAATGTATTTTAAATTAATAATATAAATACGAAAAAACAAAAATAAACATAACACGAGACACCATTACTTATACAAAGCTTTCATGGTTTATATTCTTTTGACCGACTAGAGGTAAACAGGTCTTATAGGTGAGATAAAATAAAACTGATTTTCTGAGAACACACTAATACACTTACACGCATGACATGTTGTTGTAAATTGTTATAATTTAAATTAAAAAAAAAATTAAAACCCGAACAGGCCTGCAATGAGTATCCTATATATATATTATATATATATATATATATATATATATATATATATATATATATATATATATATATATATATATATATATATATATATATATATATATATATATATATATATATATATATATGGGGGGCCTAAAATATTTTTTTGCGGGGTGGCCCTTTTTTTCTAGTTCCGCCACTGCGTTTTAGACGAAACTAATCCCATGACACCACTAGCGTCCTTTATCTACACAACGTCATCAAATTGGTTCTAATGTCGAATGTATATCAACAAGATAGTCTCCCTCGTCTTTAAATTTGAAAATTCTGTATAAAATATTCTAGTGGAAGGCTAGTGCGATTAGTCTCCAGCTCTGTCTATTACTTTGGTGGCTGATTTCTAACCTTTCCATTTCAATTTAAATGCTACCCTCTATTCATATAATGCTCAGACTAGCCTTTTCTTTTCAATGATCTAATCTCAATTTTTCTCTCAAATTTCCATTCTACTGTTTGTGTCAGCCACTGTGCCTAGTCTCTCAGCTTCTTCTTGGTTGACTTTGAGTTCTTCGTTCATACACTCCCCCAACCCACCGCCACTTCCATCCAGCTATTTACCTACTATGTACATGGCCGTACGTCTTGAGCTTTGCACTCTCTGTGTTGTAATGTACCTACATTTCAAGGCCAAGACCGTAACACACCTCTGTTAGTTTTCTTAGTGTCAACAGAAACCTATCTGATGGCGTTTAAACAAATATAGTCCCACCCGCTGGCGTAAGAATATCTTTATTTGCCGTGTGGAAGGATGGATAAGACCTTGATTTCGATCACTGAGATTTGAGTGAGGGGGGGGGGGGGTGAATAACGGCAGCTAACAAAATAGGCAAGCAGCCTCACTTTAACATTTGCTAATGTAACCGCATACTTTGCCAGCTAGGCAGAAACTTTTACTTAGAAAAGAATAGGCGTAGCGGGGGGGGGGGGGGGGGGGGGTAAAATGTTCTACTAATAGATTTAAAACATTAAATATATATTACTTAATTGGGAAAAAATATTCAAAGCACCATGAAAGAAATGTGTTAAATACGCAGAGATCAGTGAAATTTGTTTAGCGTTTATGTGAAGGTTTAAAAGTTCAATAAAATGTGGTGAGCATTTCTGTAATAGGTGAAGTGTTAGGCGAGTTTAACTAGATACATGTGCTGTGTTAGCGAGTTGGATGAGTGCGTGAGAGAAAAGTTGAGGTGGGCGATTTTGTGTGTGTGAGTAGGATTTACTGTGCTAGTGTGTGTGTGTAAGATTGTGCTAGTTTTTGAGTGTGTATATTTAAGATTGTCTGTCTTGGTGTTTTGTGTGTAGGTGTGTGTAAGATTATCTGTCATGGTGTTCTGTTTGTAAGATTGTCGGTCTTGGTGTTTTCGTGTAGGTGTGTGTAATATTATCTGTCTGTGATATGTATTTTGTTTTTTGTGGATGAAGTTGTGCGTATATTATTAGTTTTAAGTTGTTTAGTCTACGTTGCAGTGTATTATGTGTTAGGGGGTGAATGGCGGTATAAATGTATAGTGTGAGTATACGTGTGTTATGATAGTGTGTGATTGTGTGCGTCTATATGTTGTTATATGAAAGGCTGTTTTTCTTTGGTAGTTAAGTATGTGTGTTGGTGTATTAAAATGTGTATCTTTAGTGTGCTTAAATCTCTGTGTGTGAAAGAACATGTGTTTTCTGTTTAAGCGTGTATGCGAATATGTGTGTCGATGCGTGTTAGTGTGTCGACACACCCGTGCACTCCCCCACCCCTCAATAAATGTGTTAAAGAACGTCAAATAAAATCAACACGTCTCCCCCCCCCCTTACCTTTCCATTACCTGTACGGTAGTGTACGTGTTTCATCCAGGTCCCAGCAATATTTCATCCAACTACCGCGTTCACCGTACGCTACCAGAACACCGGTAGCTGTGGGGATCAGATCTACCGTAGCACCGCCCGCCACCTCGCGCAGCCTTCAAATACTAGCCGCCTAGTTCCAGACCACAAAACGCGATGTCATTCTACACTAGCTGGCGACAATCTTGTTTTTCTATTCAATTGGTCTTCAAACTGCTAGGACTGCATTACACTAAACTTGTTTGATTTCCGTAAAATGGATTACACTTGTGTTTTCAAATTTTTGCTGTAAAAATGGGACGACCCGACTGTTTTTTGGACAATATTAAATTACCATCATATTAATATTTATTTATTTTTAAATTTGTGTGACGAATTTGTCAATTTTTGATTAGTGAATTGTTCTAGTGGATTACAAATTAGTGAATTCAATTCTTAAAGACATGGCGTCTGCTAAAGTCTCTCGCTCACGGCTGCGGTCGTCAGGCAAGAAGGACCCGCCCCCAGCTCCGGCTATCATCACACGACGTGAAAACACGCCGGTCAGCTCCTCCCCGGAGCCGGAGCCTAGCAGCGAGTCGGACAGCAACGAAAACGGCTCCTCGATCAGCGTGACAACCACCATCAGCATCAGCAACTACAACGACACGGAGTCCTCAGAGAACGAACTGAATAGAAAGATGAGCGAGAGTAAGAGAAAGGGAAACATCGTGTACAGAATTGAAGATTTGGATATAATGAAAACCATTGGTAAGTGGGGACTAGACGGGACACTTGAGGGGTTGACCGTTGGACATTTGAAAAAATTCTTCGTCCCATTGTTTTTATTCCCAGACTTCTCTCACAAATCTCAAACATACACTCACAAATCTCAGACTTCTTGTATAAATTCAGGCTTATAATATCCTAATAATTGTAATATCATAAAACCCCATACAAAACACACACGCTTCAAAATGACTAGACCATTTTTAATCACATAAAAAAATTTATTTTATTATCCTAGATCGCTAATATCCCATAGATGTAATATCCCATGTCTCAAATATCCCAGAAATTTCATCAAATACTCCTCAATTATTTTCTTATATGGATCTATAACTTTAGTATACAAGAATAATAAAAGCCAAATTTTCAGAAAATATCTTGAATATAAAAAAAATCTCAATTATCTCAAATCCAAACGTATCCCAGACCTGTAATTCCCCATACATCCCCCCCCCCTCCCAATATCGAGGCCATGTAGACACAAGAATAAAACTGACATTTTCAGTGCTAGAATTATTTATTTTGACTTCCTTGTACGTTGCGAAGTCTGATCAGATTTTCCAAGTTTATTTCAACAACGCCAGCTACTTAAGACTTGAACTACACGAATGTGTATGTGTGTTTTGTATGTGTGTGGTATTGTGTATGCTGTGTGTGTTGGGAAAATATGTGATTGTGTGTAATTTGTGTGCGTTCAGTTAAAAAAAAAATTAATACAATTAATTATATCGAGGCATGAACGTAGCATTGGCCATAACCCGGAAATATTATAGCTGGTTTTTCATTCACGTTTTGTCACGGCTAGGTGGTGGGACGACGACCTTTGTAGTTACAGCAACTACACTGTGTGTCATCGCATACACAGCTAGCTATTTCCTGAGTCTGTGACTATCCTTGGGACGACTTATATACTGCTAGCTATTTCCTGAGTCTGTTACTATCCTTTTTATAGACGGTTAGCCATTACCTTTTTATCCTGTGTCTGTGACTATCCTTGGATCGACTTATATACTGCTAGCGATTTCCTGATTCTGTGACTATCCTGAAATCGACTTATATACTGCTAGCGATTTCCTGATTCTGTGACTATCCTGAAATCGACTTATATACTGCTAGCGATTTCCTGATTCTGTGACTATCCTGAAATCGACTTATATACTGCTAGCGATTTCCTGATTCTGTGACTATCCTGAAATCGACTTATATACTGCTAGCGATTTCCTGAATCCGTGGCTATAGACAGCTAGCCATTCCCTTTTTATCCTGAGTCTGTAACTGTCCTTGAATGGACGTATACACAGC